>NC_056435.1:64931077-65143577 GCF_018296145.1 Oncorhynchus tshawytscha
AGATCCCAAAGCCCAGGTCATTAAGATCCCAAAGCCCAGGTCATTTAGATCCCAAAGCCCAGGTCATTTAGATCCCAAAGCCCAGGTCATTTAGATCCCAAAGCCCAGGTCATTAAGACCAAAGCCTAGGATCCCAACGCCCAGGTCATTTAGATCCCAAAGCCCAGGTCATTAAGATCCCAAAGCCCAGGTCATTAAGATCCCAACGCCCAGGTCATTTAGATCCCAAAGCCCAGGTCATTAAGATCCCAAAGCCCAGGTCATTTAGATCCCAAAGCCCAGGTCATTAAGACTCATCTAGGATCCCAACGCCCAGGTCATTTAGATCCCAAAGCCCAGGTCATTAAGATCCCAAAGCCCAGGTCATTAAGATCCCAAAGCCCAGGTCATTAAGATCCCAACGCCCAGGTCATTTAGATCCCAAAGCCCAGGTCATTTAGATCCCAAAAGCCCAGGTCATTTAGATCCCAAAGCCCAGGTCATTTAGATCCCAAAGCCCAGGTCATTAAGACTCATCTAGGATCCCAACGCCCAGGTCATTTAGATCCCAAAGCCCAGGTCATTAAGATCCCAACGCCCAGGTCATTAAGATCCCAAGCCCAGGTCATTAAGATCCCAAAGCCCAGGTCATTTAGATCCCAAAGCCCAGGTCATTTAGATCCCAAAGCCCAGGTCATTTAGATCCCAAAGCCCAGGTCATTTAGATCCCAAAGCCCAGGTCATTAAGATCAGGTCATTAAGATCCCAAAGCCCAGGTCATTTAGATCCCAAAGCCCAGGTCATTAAGATCAGGTCATTAGATCCCAAAGCCCAGGTCATTAAGATCCCAAAGCCCAGGTCATTAAGATCCCAAAGCCCAGGTCATTTAGATCCCAAAGCCCAGGTCATTTAGATCCCAAAGCCCAGGTCATTAAGATCCCAAAGCCCAGGTCATTAAGATCCCAAAGCCCAGGTCATTAAGATCCAGGTCAAAGATCCCAAAGCCCAGGTCATTTAGATCCCAAAGCCCAGGTCATTTAGATCCCAAAGCCCAGTCATTTAGATCCCAAAGCCCAGGTCATTTAGATCCCAAAGCCCAGGTCATTAAGACTCATCTAGGATCCCAACGCCCAGGTCATTTAGATCCCAAAGCCCAGGTCATTAAGATCCCAACGCCCAGGTCATTAAGATCCCAACGCCCAGGTCATTTAGATCCCAAAGCCCAGGTCATTTAGATCCCAAAGCCCAGGTCATTAAGATCCCAAAGCCCAGGTCATTAAGATCCCAAAGCCCAGGTCATTTAGATCCCAAAGCCCAGGTCATTAAGATCCCAAAGCCCAGGTCATTAAGATCCCAAAGCCCAGGTCATTAAGATCCCAAAGCCCAGGTCATTAAGATCCCAAAGCCCAGGTCATTAAGATCCCAACGCCCAGGTCATTTAGATCCCAAGCCCAGGATCATTAAGATCCCAAAGCCCAGGTCATTAAGATCCCAAAGCCCAGGTCATTAAGATCCCAAAGCCCAGGTCATTAAGATCCCAAAGCCCAGGTCATTTAGATCCCAAAGCCCAGGTCATTTAGATCCCAAAGCCCAGGTCATTAAGATCAGATCCCAAAGCCCAGGTCATTAAGATCCCAAAGCCCAGGTCAGGATCAGGTTTAGATCCCAAAGCCCAGGTCATTAAGATCCCAAAGCCCAGGTCATTTAGATCCCAAAGCCCAGGTCATTAAGATCCCAAAGCCCAGGTCATTTAGATCCCAAAGCCCAGGTCATTAAGATCCCAAAGCCCAGGTCATTAAGATCCCAAAGCCCAGGTCATTAAGATCCCAAAGCCCAGGTCATTTAGATCCCAAAGCCCAGGTCATTTAGATCCCAAAGCCCAGGTCATTTAGATCCCAAAGCCCAGGTCATTAAGATCCCAAAGCCCAGGTCATTAAGATCCCAAAGCCCAGGTCATTTAGATCCCAAAGCCCAGGTCATTAAGATCCCAAAGCCCAGGTCATTAAGATCCCAAAGCCCAGGTCATTAAGATCCCAAAGCCCAGGTCATTAAGATCCCAAAGCCCAGATCCCAAAGCCCAGGTCATTTAGATCCCAAAGCCCAGGTCATTAAGATCCCAAAGCCCAGGTCATTTAGATCCCAAAGCCCAGGTCATTAAGATCCCAACGCCCAGGTCATTAAGATCCCAAAGCCCAGGTCATTTTAAGATCCCAGGTCATTAAGATCCCAAAGCCCAGGTCATTTAGATCCCAAAGCCCAGGTCATTTAGATCCCAAAGCCCAGGTCATTTAGATCCCAAAGCCCAGGTCATTTAGATCCCAAAGCCCAGGTCATTAAGATCCCAAAGCCCAGGTCATTTAGATCCCAAAGCCCAGGTCATTTAGATCCCAAAGCCCAGGTCATTAAGATCCCAAAGCCCAGGTCATTAAGATCCCAAAGCCCAGGTCATTTAGATCCCAAAGCCCAGGTCATTAAGATCCCAAAGCCCAGGTCATTAAGATCCCAAAGCCCAGGTCATTAAGATCCCAAAGCCCAGGTCATTTAGATCCCAAAGCCCAGGTCATTTAGATCCCAAAGCCCAGGTCATTTAGATCCCAAAGCCCAGGTCATTTAGATCCCAAAGCCCAGGTCATTTAGATCCCAAAGCCCAGGTCATTTAGATCCCAAAGCCCAGGTCATTTAGATCCCAAAGCCCAGGTCATTAAGATCCCAAAGCCCAGGTCATTTAGATCCCAAAGCCCAGGTCATTAAGATCCCAAAGCCCAGGTCATTTGATTGTTTGCTGTACAGTCTGGCAGCCTTCCTAACATAATCAATAATGGACAACTTGAGTCCTTTTGAGCAGTGTTGTGTTTGACAGGGTAATATATCCTAAATGAGGGTGTTCCACACAGCTCCCATATTCTTTATTTCTCCCATCTCTCCTGATATGAAATGAATTAAAATGCCAACATCAAAGGAACAATGATGAATTTATGAAAATAAGTGATGGTCCTCAGACATTCTGCCTTTTTATCATTGACCATGTTCTCCTCTTATCCGTGGTCAACCTCATACTGTCCATGCAGACTGTAACTATAGCTTACAGAGGCAATCAGCAAGTACTTTGTGAACCAAGCTATCATATTGGTGGAAGAATACAGTCCCTGTTAAGTACAGATCTGAAATTTCATTTCTCAAAAGTGAAATGTCATCAACGGTCCCAAAGATGGTGTTATAACATTGATGACGTACTCACGATTCCAAATGTAAGTTACAGAGTATGATATGGTGCTGCATAAGGTAAATCACGTTTCATAACACAATCAAATAAACAGCATACTGAAATCCCTATGAATGTTGCTGTCTCCAGTGCTTGTTTGATTGAAAAAGCTCATCAACTTGGAATGTATCTAATAGACGGGTCATTGAGAAAGTATTCAGACCCCTTGGCTTTTCCACTTTGTTATGTTACAGCCTTATGGTAAAATGAATTCAATTGTTTTTTTTTTTATCCCCTGTCATCAGTCTACACACAATACCACATAATAACAAAGCAAAAACTGTTTTTTAGAAAATAAAAAAAAATCACATTTATTGAAAATAAAAAAATGAAATATCACATTTATATAGGTATGTAAAAAAATGATAAAAAACTGTTTTTGCTTTGTCATTATGTGGTATTGTGTGTAGACTGATGACGGAAAAAAACGATTTAATAAATGTTAGAATAAGGCTGTAACGTAACAAAATGTGTAAAAAGCCAAGGGTTCTGAATAATTTCCCAAAGGCACTGTACATATTTAATTGTGTACTCACTATTGTCCAAGTCTCAGTTACAAAATCTACATATTGGGATGCATACACTGTATAAGTCCCTGCGATAGACTGGCGTCCTGCCTAGGAGGTGTACTTCTACATCAAGCTGTCTGACGCTTCAGCAACAGAAGAGAGGTTCCTGCTCCTATGAGCCATTCTGGTTTGCACAAGCCAAGGCTATTTAATTGCTTACAATATACTGTATAAGGTATATCCTAATATCATAATATAATTTGGAAACCACCTCAATGAAATCTCCTATATATCCCTGTGACATCACAGACGGCGCTAAACAGCAGGCCGGCCAGCAGAGTGACTCTCCCATGATGACTTATTAATGGGTGATGAGACGTCTGGCGCGTCACCACTCAAGAACATGTCATGTTCCTGGCAGGGGCCTCTTGGAGATTTTCTATCACTTGGAGGCCCCCGGAGAATCCTCACCTGTCTCCATTTCCCGTACTGCCAGTCAATGTCCCCTCCGCTTCTTTTACTACATCTTGGCTAAATTGCTCTGTGAGTTGGCATGTCATTCCATTTCAGCAGATTTCAATGAATAGATGATGTGACCTTAAGTGGAGCGGGATTCTGAGCAACTATGCAATTTTGGTAGGCTATATTTAATCAATAAGGCCTGAGGGGGTGTGGTATATGTATAACCAACATACCACGGCTAAGTGCTGTTCTAATGCACGATGCCAAGTGGAGTGCCTGGATACAGCCCTTAGCTGTGGTATATTGGCCAACTACCACACGCCCTCGGGCCTTATTGCTTAAATACAGTCTCCCAAAAATGCATAAACAGACAGAACCCTAGTGAATATGGATATAGCTTTAGGGGTCTCGTTACAGAGCCACAAGATTGAATGGTGACACTATCAGAGTGTTAAGTGGAGTCCACTTATGGTGTGTGCCGGCGGGTTTCAGGGTCAATTCCCTCTTAATCCCAGGCAATTCAGGGATTGAATTCCAAACCAAATCAAGTTTATTTGTCACGTGCGCCGAATACAACAGGTGTAGCTATTACAGTGAAATGCTTACTTACAGGCTCTGTCCAACAGTGCAAAAAAAGGTATTAGGTGAACAATAGGTAAGTAAAGAAATAAAACAACAGTAAAAAGACAGGCTATTTACAGTAGCGAGGCTATAAAAGTAGCGAGGCTACATACAGACACTGGTTAGTCAGGCTGATTGAGGTAGTATATACATGTAGGTATGGTTAAAGTGACTATGCATATATGATGAACAGAGAGTACCAGTACCGTAAAAGAGGGGTTGGTGGGTGGTGGGTGGCAGGACACAATGCAGATAGCCCGGTTAGCCAATGTGCGGGAGCATTGGTTGGTCGGCCAGCCCAATTGAGGTATGTACATGAATGTATAGTTAAAATGACTATGTATATATGATAAACAGAGAGTAGCAGCAGCGTAAAAAGAGGGGTTGGGGGGGAGGCACACAATGCGAATAGTCTGGGTAGCCATTTGATTACCTGTACAGGAGACTTATGGCTTGGAGGTAAAAACTGTTGAGAAGCATTTATGTCCTAGACTTGGCACTCCGGTACCGCTTGCCATGCGGTAGTAGAGAGAAAAGTCTATGTCTGGGGTGGCTGGGGTCTTTGACAATTTTTAGGACCTTCCTCTGACACCGCCTGGTGTAGAGGTCCTGGATGGCAGGAAACTTAGTGCCAGTGATGTACTGGGCCGTTCGCACTACCCTCTGTAGTGCCTTGCGGTCAGAGGACGAGCAATTGCCATACCAGGCAGTAATGCAACCAGTCAGCAGTCAGGATGCTCTCAATGTTGCAGCTGTAGAACCTTTTGAGGATCTCAGGACCCATGCCAAGTCTTTTTAGTTTCCTGAGGGGGAATAGGCTATGTCGTGCCCTCTTCACGACTGTCTTGGTGTGTTTGGACCATTCTAGTTTGTTGTTGATGTGGACACCAAGGAACTTGAAGCTCTCAACCTGCTCCACTACAGCCCCATTGATGAGAATGGGGGCGTGCTCGGTCCTCCTTTTTCTGTAGTCCACAATCATCTCCTTAGTATTGGTTAGAGCTTTGTACGCGTCTCTGTGTGTAGAGTACAGGTGATCTAGAATTGTTTTCCCTCTGGTTGTTGATTGAAATTGGGTAGAACTGATTTAAGGTTCCCTGCATTAAATAGAGATGCCATGTACAATTCAACTGACAGGATTTGAAATGGAACTGGCCCAAAGTTTTTCCCCATTATAGTGCCTGGACAAATGGTTTAAATTAATCTGCCTTAGCTTCCTCGTCATTCCTCCCCTCTAGCTACCTCATCATTCCTCCACTCTAGCTTCCTTATCATTCCTCCCCTATAGCTTCCTCGTCATTCCTCCCCTCTAGCTTCCTCATCATTCTTCCCCTCTAGCTACCTCATCATTCCTCCACTCTAGCTTCCTTATCATTCCTCCCCTCTAGCTTCCTCATCATTCTTCCCCTCTAGGTTCCTCATCATTCCTCCCCTCTAGCTTCCTCATCATTCTTCCCCTCTAGCTACCTCATCATTCCTCCACTCTAGCTTCCTTATCATTCCTCCCCTCTAGCTTCCTCATCATTCTTCCCCTCTAGGTTCCTCATCATTCCTCCCCTCTAGCTTCCTCATCATTCTTCCCCTCTAGCTACCTCATCATTCCTCCACTCTAGCTTCCTTATCATTCCTCCCCTCTAGCTTCCTCATCATTCTTCCCCTCTAGCTTCCTCATCATTCCTCCCCTCTAGCTTCCTCATCATTCTTCCCCTCTAGCTTCATCATCATTCCTCCACTCTAGCTTCCTTATCATTCCTCCCCTCTAGCTTCCTCATCATTCTTCCCCTCTAGCTACCTCATCATTCCTCACCTCTAGCTTCCTCATCATTCCTCCCCTCTAGCTATCTCATCATTCCTCCACTCTAGCTTCCTTATCATTCCTCCGCTCTAGCTTCCTCACCATTCTTCCCCTCTAGCTTCCTCATCATTCCTACCCTCTAGCTTCCTCATCATTCCTCCCCTCTAGGTTCCTCATCATTCCTCCACTCTAGCTTCCTTATCATTCCTCCGCTCTAGCTTCCTCACCATTCTTCCCCTCTAGCTTCCTCATCATTCCTACCCTCTAGCTTCCTCATCATTCCTCCCCTCTAGGTTCCTCATCATTCCTCCCCTCTAGCTTCCTCATCATTCTTCCCCTCTAGCATCCTCATCATTCCTCCCCTCTAGCTTCCTCATCATTCTTCCCCTCTAGCTACCTCATCATTCCTCCACTCTAGCTTCCTTATCATTCCTCCCCTCTAGCTTCCTCATCATTCCTCCCCTCTAGCTTCCTCATCATTCCTCCACTCTAGCTTCCTCACCATTCCTCCACTCTAGCTTCCTCATCATTCCTCCCCTCTAGCTTCCTCATCATTCCTCCCCTCTAGCTTCCTCATCATTCTTCCCCTCTAGCTACCTCATCATTCCTCCACTCTAGCTTCCTCATCATTCTTCCCCTCTAGCTACCTCATCATTCCTCCACTCTAGCTTCCTCATCATTCCTCCCCTCTAGCTTCCTCATCATTCCTCATCAAGAATTTAACTGACTTGCCTAGTTAAATAAAAATAAAATAAATTCCTCACCTCTAGCTACCTCCTCATTCCTCCCCTCTAGCTACCTCATCATTCTTCGTTATTCCTCCCATCTAGTTACCCTAGCTAGCACATTTGGTTCTTGGAAGTTGTGGGAACGTACGTTTTGGTTTTCCATTGATCCTGGGAACGAAGCCATACGTTTCCTGACCGATAATATGGAATGTTTTTTAAACGTTCTGAGAACAGACGTGGACATTTTTGCCTGTTCTGGGAATGTAAATGTTTGAACTCTTAGGAAACGTTCTGTTAAAGTAATAAAATACCAATAAAATAACGTTATTTTGTCAAGTTCCTTAAATGAGTTGAGAATGTTCCAAAGATAGACAACTATCCTGCACCATTCCCAGAACATTGTGGAGACATCCTCTGTCTTGGTGAACAGAGGTTAAAAAGTCAGACAGACAAATAGTGCCAGGTAATCTGCTTTTCAACATTAAAGGGCCTATACAGTGAACTATGCACATTTATGAGAATGAATGCTATGGAGCTGAAAAGAACAGCATTGACTCTATATTAAGCATTTAAACATATTGAATTTGTCTGAATACAAGGCTGTTTAATTGATTGACTGACATGACAGTCTTGAGTGGTCCAAAAGCAAAGCATCACCGTCAACACTGGGCTATTTGAACACACACGGATACGCAAAGTCTATAAATGCCTACCCAGGACCATAAATATACACAGTATGTAGCTAATCTCTCTCATACTCCCTTTATTTCTGTCTCTCTCTTCCCTCTCTCTTCTCTCTGTCGCCCTCTTCCCTCTCTCTTCCTGCTGTGTCTCTCTTCTCTCTGTCTCGCTCTTCTCTCTGTCTCTCTCTTCCCTCTCTCTTCTCTCTGTCTCTCTCTTCTCTCTGTCTCTCTCTTCCCTCTCTCTTCCCACTGTGTCTCTCTTCTCTCTGTCTCTCTCTTCCCTCACTCTTCTCCCTGTCTCTCTCTTCTCTCTGTCTCTCTCTTCCCTCTCTCTTCTCTCTGTCTCTCTCTTCTCTCTGTCTCTCTCTTCCCTCTCTCTTCTCTCTGTCTCTCTCTTCTCTCTGTCTCTCTCTTCCCTCTCTCTTCCCACTGTGTCTCTCTTCTCTCTGACTCTCTCTTCCCTCACTCTTCTCCCTGTCTCTCTCTTCTCTCTGTCTCTCTCTTCCCTCTCTCTTCTCTCTGTCTCTCTCTTCTCTCTGTCTCTCTCTTCCCTCTCTCTTCCCACTGTGTCTCTCTTCTCTCTGTCTCTCTCTTCCCTCACTCTTCTCCCTGTCTCTCTCTTCTCTCTGTCTCTCTCTTCTCTCTGTCTCTCTCTTCTCTCTTCCCTCTCTCTTCCCACTGTGTCTCTCTTCTCTCTGTCTCTCTCTTCCCTCACTCTTCTCCCTGTCTCTCTCTTCTCTCTCTCTCTTCCCTCTGTCTCTCTCTTCCCTCACTCTTCTCTCTGTCTCTCTATTCTCCCTGTCTCTCTCTTCTCCCTGTCTCTCTCTTCTCTCTCTCTCTTCCCTTACTCTTCTCCCCATCTCTCTCTTCTCTCTGTCTCTCTCTTCCCTCACTCTTCTCCCTGTCTCTCTCTTCTCTCTGTCTCTCTCTTCCCTCTCTCTCTCTCTCTCTCTCCATTCTCTCTCTCTCTTCCCTCTGTCTCTCTCTTCCCTCACTCTTCTCTCTGTCTCTCTATTCTCCCTGTCTCTCTCTTCTCCCTGTCTCTCTCTTCTCTCTCTCTCTTCCCTTACTCTTCTCCCCATCTCTCTCTTCTCTCTGTCTCTCTCTTCCCTCACTCTTCTCCCTGTCTCTCTCTTCTCTCTGTCTCTCTCTTCCCTCTCTCTTCTCTCTCTCTCTATTCTCTCTCTCTCTTCCCTCTGTCTCTCTCTTCCCTCACTCTTCTCTCTGTCTCTCTATTCTCCCTGTCTCTCTCTTCTCCCTGTCTCTCTCTTCTCTCTCTCTCTTCCCTTACTCTTCTCCCCATCTCTCTCTTCTCTCTGTCTCTCTCTTCCCTCACTCTTCTCCCTGTCTCTCTCTTCTCTCTGTCTCTCTCTTCCCTCTCTCTTCTCTCTCTCTCTATTCTCCCTGTCTCTCTCTTCTCTCTCTCTCTCTTCTCTCTGTCTCTCTCTTCTCTCTGTCTCTCTCTTCCCTCTCTCTTCCCTCTGTCTCTCTCTTCCCTCACTCTTTGCAACAACGCTCCCCTCTCCAACATACTACTGACAGAACAAAGCAATTTACACGTGTGGAAACCAAACAAGCTTACTGGTAACAGTCATGTTAATGAATTACCGTCATGTGTTTTGAAGGACTCTGTTGCTGTATATGATGCTGAATTGTTTCAATGAGCACTTTGCATCATCTGGTAGGCTGTTTGATTCAGTGTCCTCTGTAAATGTACAACCCTGTGTGGATGAACCAGTGAGAGCTGGTCAAACCTTGAGCTTTTTGCCATTCTCAGTGCAGGTGGTACATAAAGCCCTGAAATCCTTAGATTAGAGAAAGCCTGCAGGTCCTGATCTTTTGGATCCCTGCTTTTTAAATTTGGCAGCTGATTTCATAGCTGAACCACTTACATATCTGTTCAATCTAACCCTGGAATGTAATGATATTCCAAAGATCTGGAAATCAGCATTTGTCCTACCAAAAAATACTTGAAACCCTTATGAGTGAACAGCTAAAAGAGTTTTTATTTACTAACTTTACTAACTAATTTTATCAATGTACCAATCGGGCTTCAGGAAGAAGCATAGCACAATTACAGCAGCCATGAAGGTTTTAAATGATATCACTAAAGCCCTTGACAAAAAACAGCACTGTGTCTCACTTTTTATTGATCTCTCTAACGCTTTTGATACAGCTGATCTTGCTATACTAAGGCAGAGGTTGTCTAGTGTAGGTCTTTCAGAGCATGCAGTTGCATGGTTCGCTAACTATCTGTCTGATAGAACTCAGTGGGCTTATGTCTGTTAAATTGTCTGTCTTTAATGGTGTGCCCCAAGGCTCTGTACTTGGTCCTCTCTTATTCACTATTTATATAAATGATTTAGACAAAAATGTCCAAAATGCGCAACTTCATTTTAAGGCTGATGATACTGTTATTTACTGTTGTGCCTCGTCTCTTACAAAAGCTTTCCAGAACTTGCAAACTGCTTTTTATACTGTTCAACATACCTTGTGTCAATTGAAGCTTATCCTCAATACTGACAAAACTAAACTATGGTGTTTTCTAAAGCAAGAAATAGACCTCTGACCCTTTCACCTATTACTACCTGTCAGGGCAAGGAGGTTGAGGTTGTAACCTCATATAAATATCTTGGCATTTTAATTGATGACGGCCTCTCTTTTCAATTGCATTTTCAACAACTTTTATTTACAAAGCCATTTTGGGTTTACTACCTTTTTATTTGGGCATTTTTATTGTTCAGAAATGTGGTGGGTACTCTCTTCGTTCGCTGGACTTTATCCTGCTAACTGTTCCAAATGTCCGAACTGAATTTGGTAAAAGGGCTTTTATGTACTCTGCACCATTGGCTTGGAAAGCCTGACAAAATACTTTTAAACTGGAAGAACTTGTCCCGATTTGGTATTTTTAAATCACTGATGAATGATCTTCAGACTGATTCCCTGACCTGTCAATGTTTTTAATTTGCTGTTTTATGATTTTGTTATACTCTTGTGAATTCTATGGTTTTTACTGGATTACTTGTAGTTTTTCATGTTGTCTGTTTGTAATTGTGTAATGACTTGGTGCTGCCTATCTTGGCCAGGACGCTCTTGAAAAAGAGATTTTAAATCTCAATGAGCCCTTCCTAATAAAAAATAAATAAAGTGCACTATATATAGGGAATAGGGTCCCATAGGGCTCTGGTCCAAAGTAGTGCACTATTAGGGAATAGGGTGCCATGTGGGGGGCAACCTAGATGACACGTGCTGGCAGAGTGAAGAGAGCCAGGGGATATAATAAGAGACAGCCTCGTGTCAGAGACAGAGCCCGGTGGAGAAACACTGGACCTGGGATAAGAAAAGGATTTGAACCAAAATGACGCCTCCGTAGACTACGACTGAGATCCTTCTGTTGACTACGACTGAGATCCCTCTGTTGACTACGACTGAGATCCCTCTGTTGACTACGGCTGAGATCCCTCTGTTGACTACGGCTGAGATCCCTCTGTTGACTACGACTGAGATCCTTCCGTAGACTACGACTGAGATCCCTCCGTAGACTACGACTGAGATCCCTCTGTTGACTACGACTGAGATCCCTCTGTTGACTACGACTGAGATCCCTCTGTTGACTACGGCTGAGATCCCTCTGTTGACTACGACTGAGATCCCTCCGTAGACTACGGTTGAGACCTCTCTGTTGACTACGACTGAGATCCTTCTGTTGACTACGACTGAGATCCTTCTGTTGACTACGACTGAGACCCCTCCGTAGACTACGGCTGAGATCCCTGCGGCTGAGATCCCTCTGTTGACTACGGCTGACACCCCTCCGTAGACTACGGCTGAGATCCCTACGGCTGAGACCCCTCCGCAGACTACGGCTGAGATCCCTACGGCTGATACCCCTCCGCAGACTACGGCTGAGACCCCTCCGCAGACTACGGCTGAGACCCCTCTGCAGACTACAGCTGAGATCCCTCCGCAGACTACGGCTGAGATCCCTATGGCTGAGATCCCTCCGCAGACTACGGCTGAGATCCCTCCGCAGACTACGGCTGAGATACCTACGGCTGAGATCCCTCCGTAGACTACGGCTGAGACCCCTCCGCAGAATACGGCTGAGACCCTCCATAGACTACGGCTGAGATCCCTACGGCTGAGATCCCTCCGTAGACTACGGCTGAGATCCCTACGGCTGAGATCCCTCCGCAGACTACGGCTGAGACCCCTCCGCAGACTACGGCTGAGACCCCTCCGTAGACTACGGCTGAGATCCCTACAGCTGAGATCCCTCCGTAGACTACGGCTGAGACCCCTCCGCAGACTACGGCTGAGATCCCTACGGCTGAGATCCCTCCGTAGACTACGGCTGAGACCCCTCCGCAGAATACGGCTGAGACCCCTCCGTAGACTACGGCTGAGATCCCTACGGCTGAGATCCCTCCGTAGACTACGGCTGAGATCCCTACGGCTGAGATCCCTCCGCAGACTACGGCTGAGACCCCTCCGCAGACTACGGCTGAGACCCCTCCGTAGACTACGGCTGAGATCCCTACGGCTGAGATCCCTCCGTAGACTACGGCTGAGACCCCTCTGCAGACTATGGCTGAGATCCCTATGGCTGAGATCCCTCCGCAGACTACGGCTGAGACCCCTCCGCAGAATACGGCTGAGACCCCCTCCGTAGACTACGGCTAAGATCCCTACGGCTGAGACCCATCCGCAGACTACGGCTGAGACCCCTCCGCAGACTACAGCTGAGATCCCTCCGCAGACTACGGCTGAGATCCCTACGGCTGAGATCCCTCCGTAGACTACGGCTGAGACCCCTCCGCAGAATACGGCTGAGACCCCTCCATAGACTACGGCTGAGATCCCTACGGCTGAGATCCCTCCGTAGACTACGGCTGAGATCCCTACGGCTGAGATCCCTCCGCAGACTACGGCTGAGACCCCTCCGCAGACTACGGCTGAGACCCCCGTAGACTACGGCTGAGATCCCTACAGCTGAGTTCCCTCCGTAGACTACGGCTGAGACCCCTCCACAGACTACGGCTGAGATCCCTACGGCTGAGATCCCTCCGTAGACTACGGCTGAGACCCCTCCGCAGAATACGGCTGAGACCCCTCCGCAGACTACGGCTGAGATCCCTACGGCTGAGATCACTCCGTAGACTACGGCTGAGATCCCTACGGCTGAGATCCCTCCGCAGACTACGGCTGAGACCCCTCCGTAAACTACGGCTGAGATCCCTACGGCTGAGATCCCTCTGTTGACTACGGCTGAGATCCCTCCGCAGACTACGGCTGAGACCCCTCCGTAGACTACGGCTGAGATCCCTACAGCTGAGTTCCCTCCGTAGACTACGGCTGAGACCCCTCCGCAGACTACGGCTGAGATCCCTACGGCTGAGATCCCTCCGTAGACTACGGCTGAGACCCCTCCGCAGAATACGGCTGAGACCCCTCCGCAGACTACGGCTGAGATCCCTACGGCTGAGATCCCTCCGTAGACTACGGCTGAGACCCCTCCGCAGAATATGGCTGAGACCCCTCCGTAGACTACGGCTGAGATCCCTACGGCTGAGATCCCTCTGTTGACTACGACTGAGATCCCTCTGTTGACTACGACTGAGATCCCTCTGTTGACTACGGCTGAGATCCCTCTGTTGACTATGACTGAGATCCCTCTGTTGACTACGACTGAGATCCCTACGGCTGAGATCCCTCCGCAGACTACGGCTGAGACCCCTCCGTAAACTACGGCTGAGATCCCTACGGCTGAGATCCCTCTGTTGACTACGGCTGAGATCCCTCCGCAGACTACGGCTGAGACCCCTCCGTAGACTACGGCTGAGATCCCTACAGCTGAGTTCCCTCCGTAGACTACGGCTGAGACCCCTCCGCAGACTACGGCTGAGATCCCTACGGCTGAGATCCCTCCGTAGACTACGGCTGAGACCCCTCCGCAGAATACGGCTGAGACCCCTCCGCAGACTACGGCTGAGATCCCTACGGCTGAGATCCCTCCGTAGACTACGGCTGAGATCCCTACGGCTGAGATCCCTCTGTTGACTACGACTGAGATCCCTCTGTTGACTACGACTGAGATCCCTCTGTTGACTACGGCTGAGATCCCTCTGTTGACTATGACTGAGATCCCTCTGTTGACTACGACTGAGATCCCTCTGTTGACTACGACTGAGATCCCTCTGTTGACTATGGCTGAGATCTCTCTGTTGACTACGACTGAGACCCCTCCGTAGACTACGACTGAGATCCTTCTGTTGACTACGACTGAGACCCCTCCGTAGACTACGGCTGAGATCCCTGCGGCTGAGATCCCTCTGTTGACTACGGCTGACACCCCTCCGTAGACTACGGCTGAGATCCCTACGGCTGAGACCCCTCCGCAGACTACGGCTGAGATCCCTACGGCTGATACCCCTCCGCAGACTACGGCTGAGACCCCTCCGCAGACTACGGCTGAGACTCCTCCGCAGACTACAGCTGAGATCCCTCCGCAGACTACGGCTGAGATCCCTATGGCTGAGATCCCTCCGCAGACTACGGCTGAGATCCCTCCGCAGACTACGGCTGAGATACCTACGGCTGAGATCCCTCCGTAGACTACGGCTGAGACCCCTCCGCAGAATACGGCTGAGACCCCTCCATAGACTACGGCTGAGATCCCTACGGCTGAGATCCCTCCGTAGACTACGGCTGAGATCCCTACGGCTGAGATCCCTCCGCAGACTACGGCTGAGACCCCTCCGCAGACTACGGCTGAGACCCCTCCGTAGACTACGGCTGAGATCCCTACAGCTGAGATCCCTCCGTAGACTACGGCTGAGACCCCCCCTCCGCAGACTACGGCTGAGATCCCTACGGCTGAGATCCCTCCGTAGACTACGGCTGAGACCCCTCCGCAGAATACGGCTGAGACCCCTCCGTAGACTACGGCTGAGATCCCTACGGCTGAGATCCCTCCGTAGACTACGGCTGAGATCCCTACGGCTGAGATCCCTCCGCAGACTACGGCTGAGACCCCTCCGCAGACTACGGCTGAGACCCCTCCGTAGACTACGGCTGAGATCCCTACGGCTGAGATCCCTCCGTAGACTACGGCTGAGACCCCTCCGCAGACTATGGCTGAGATCCCTATGGCTGAGATCCCTCCGCAGACTACGGCTGAGACCCCTCCGCAGAATACGGCTGAGACCCCTCCGTAGACTACGGCTGAGATCGTAGACTACGGCTGAGATCCCTCCGTAGACTACGGCTGAGATCCCTACGGCTGAGATCCCTCCGCAGACTACGGCTGAGATCCCTCGCAGACTACGGCTGAGACCCCTCCGCAGACTACAGCTGAGATCCCTCCGCAGACTACGGCTGAGATCCCTCTGAGATCCCTGACTACGGCTGAGACCCCTCCGCAGACTACGGCTGAGACCCCTCCATAGACTACGGCTGAGATCCCTACGGCTGAGATCCCTCCGTAGACTACGGCTGAGATCCCTACGGCTGAGACCCCCTCCGCAGACTACGGCTGAGACCCCTCCGCAGACTACGGCTGAGACCCCTTCGTAGACTACGGCTGAGACCCCTTCGTAGACTACGGCTGAGACCCCTCTGTTGACTACGGCTGAGACCCCTCCGTAGACTACGGCTGAGACGCCTTCGTAGACTACGGCTGAGACCCCTCCGTACACTGGGGCTGAGATTTGAAATGATTTGTTAACATTGTCTGTTTGAGAGAGCATAGAGTTTGAGGCAAGAACAGGCATTTATCCACAATCATTATGACCCTCAACATTCTAATTAAAATATACTGTATCTGGGACAAAACAGTTTTGATTTACATTTGGTTGAGTTGTCCCTAACGTGAGATCCCTCTGTGAAATCAACCAAATCCATGTCATTGGACTAGGCTGCAACCCCTTCAGATGAGTTTCCCTACAGCTGAGTTCAACCATCCATAGACTTTGGGGTTGAAATGACAGAACTAACGGCTGAGATTCAACCAGTGAGAACACTTGTCCTGCTTTCTCCAGCCCCTTGGCAGCCCTGTAGACTCAAACTCTGCCCAAGATTTAAGGCTAGATCCCTCCTTGACTACGGCTGAGATCCGCAGAATGGTCAGACCCCTCCGTGGATCACTTTGAGACTCTGAAATGTACGGCTGAGATCTCTGTTGTACTGTGACTCCATCACTCTGAGATGTATGACATTCTCTGTTGTACTGTGACTCCATCCTCTGAGATGTATGACATTCTCTGTTGTACTGTGATCCCTCACTCTGAGACTATGAGATTCTCTGTTGTACTGTGACTCCATCACTCTGAGATGTATGACATTCTCTGTTGTACTGTGAGATCCATCACTCTGAGATGTATGACATTCTCTGTTGTACTGTGACTCCATCACTCTGAGATGTATGACATTCTCTGTTGTACTGTGACTCCATCACTCTGAGATGTATGACATTCTCTGTTGTACTGTGACTCCATCACTCTGAGATGTATGACATTCTCTGTTGTACTGTGACTCCATCACTCTGAGATGAGACATTCTCTGTTGTACTGTGACCCATCACTCTGAGATGTATGACCCCTCTGTTGTACTGTGACTCCATCACTCTGAGATGTATGACATTCTCTGTTGTACTGTGACTCCATCACTCTGAGATGATTTGACATTGTCTGTTTGAGAGAGCATAGAGTTTGACTCCATCACTCTGAGATGTATCCACAATCATTATTCTCATTCTAGATTAAAATATACTGTGTACTGTGACTCCATCACTCTGATTTACATTTCTGTTGACTGTGACTCCATCACTCTGAGATGTATGACATTCTCTGTTGTACTGTGACTCCATCACATGTCTGAGATGTATGCACATTCTCTGTTGTACTGTGACTCCATCACTCTGAGATGTATGACATTCTCTGTTGTACTGTGACTCCATCACTCTGAGATGTATGACATTCTCTGTTGTACTGTGACTCCATCACTCTGAGATGTATGACATTCTCTGTTGTACTGTGACTCCATCACTCTGAGATGTATGACATTCTCAGTTGACTTGTGACTCCTTTGAGACTCTGAAATGTATGACATTCTCTGTTGTACTGTGACTCCATCACTCTGAGATGTATGACATTCTCTGTTGTACTGTGACTCCATCACTCTGAGATGTATGACATTCTCTGTTGTACTGTGACTCCATCACTCTGAGATGTATGACATTCTCTGTTGTACTGTGACTCCATCACTCTGAGATGTATGACATTCTCTGTTGTACTGTGACTCCATCACTCTGAGATGTATGACATTCTCTGTTGTACTGTGACTCCATCACTCTGAGATGTATGACATTCTCTGTTGTACTGTGACTCCATCACTCTGAGATGTATGACATTCTCTGTTGTACTGTGACTCCATCACTCTGAGATGTATGACATTCTCTGTTGTACTGTGACTCCATCACTCTGAGATGTATGACATTCTCTGTTGTACTGTGACTCCATCACTCTGAGATGTATGACATTCTCTGTTGTACTGTGACTCCATCACTCTGAGATGTATGACATTCTCTGTTGTACTGTGACTCCATCACTCTGAGATGTATGACATTCTCTGTTGTACTGTGACTCCATCACTCTGAGATGTATGACATTCTCTGTTGTACTGTGACTCCATCACTCTGAGATGTATGACATTCTCTGTTGTACTGTGACTCCATCACTCTGAGATGTATGACATTCTCTGTTGTACTGTGACTCCATCACTCTGAGATGTATGACATTCTCTGTTGTACTGTGACTCCATCACTCTGAGATGTATGACATTCTCTGTTGTACTGTGACTCCATCACTCTGAGATGTATGACATTCTCTGTTGTACTGTGACTCCATCACTCTGAGATGTATGACATTCTCTGTTGTACTGTGACTCCATCACTCTGAGATGTATGACATTCTCTGTTGTACTGTGACTCCATCACTCTGAGATGTATGACATTCTCTGTTGTACTGTGACTCCATCACTCTGAGATGTATGACATTCTCTGTTGTACTGTGACTCCATCACTCTGAGATGTATGACATTCTCTGTTGTAATACTCTCTCTACCATCTCTCTCTCTCTCTCTCTCTACCATCTCTCTCTCTCTCTCTCTCTACCATCTCTCTCTCTCTCTCTCTCTCTACCTACCATCTCTCTCTCTCTCTCTCTCTCTCTCTCTCTCTTTCATCTCTACCCCTCCCTCTCTACCCCCTCTATTTGTTTTGTACACTGCTGCTACTCGCTGTTTATTTTCTATGCATAGTCACTTCACCCCTACCTACATGTACAAATTACCTCAACTAACCTGTATCCCCCGCACACTGACTCGGTACTCCCTGTATATAGCCTCGTTATTGTTATGTTATTGTGTTACTTTTTATTATTTTTTACTTCATTTATTTGGTAAATATATATATATATTTTTCTTGAACTGCACTGTTGGTTAAGTAAGCATTTCACTGTAAGGTCTACACTTGTACTCTGCGCATGTGACAAAAAAGTTTGATTTGATTTGATTCTACATCTGCATACTCTCCAGTCCACCGGTCTTAGACCATGTTGAATTGACAGGGGAGCAACAGACAGACGCTTTCAGGCGAGCCGCCACAGTTAGACGCACTGTACTGTTACACCAGTTAGCAGGGTGAAGTTAGCTACACTTGATCCCCATTGGGTTTTCAACTTCATGTTCCTCCAGGTACATGGCAGCTTGGCAGCCGGGCACGGAGAAGAGCAGACCCTGTGCTGCCACTAGGCAGAGGACAGTCCTGCACAGGGACTGCCTAGAGGGGAACGAGCTGCATTCATTGGTGGGCTGTGGAGCTTGACAGGTCCAGTGGGCTGCAGGACAGAAGTGAAGGACAGAGGGAGAGAGGAGGCTGATTGGGACTGATTCCTTATACACCGGTAAAATAATTGCCTGCAGAGCAATACCTCAACTCCTTTACTTTTTTCAAGCTGTGCAAGGTGGGAGGGGAGAAGAGGGTGGAGGGAGAAGGAGGGAGTGTGGGAGGAATGAGAGAGGAGCAAAGGCAGAGAAGGGGGATTCATATATTTTCATGAGGTCATATATTTAAAATTCACCTTCACTTCTCACATGGCAGAGAACCAATTTATCTCGGAAGCACATTTCCGCACCGGTGCCAAAGCGATGCCAATTCTGGACGCAGAGGCAAACACTATTACACTTTTATTACACTAGGCACATTTTTGGACAATGTGCTCCTGATAGCACGGGAATGAGATGCCCTTGCTACACAAAAGGTCAAATAGGGGTGCTTATATTTGTCCTATTTCACTGCATGTACAAGTGGGTAACCTGTACGAGTGGGTAACCTGTACGAGTGGGTAACCTGAACGAGTGTGTAACCTGTACCAGTGGGTAACCTGTATGAGTGGGTAACCTGAACGAGTGGGTAACCTGTACCAGTGGATAACCTGTATGAGTGGGTAACCTGTATGAGTGGGTAACCTGTACCAGTGGGTAACCTGTACCAGTGGGTAACCTGTATGAGTGGGTAACCTGTACCAGTGGGTAACCTGTACCAGTGTGTAACCTGTACGAGTGTGTAACCTGTACCAGTGTGTAACCTGTACCAGTGTGTAACCTGTACGAGTGTGTAACCTGTACGAGTGGGTAACCTGTACCAGTGGGTAACCTGTACCAGTGTGTAACCTGTACCAGTGTGTAACCTGTACCAGTGGGTAACCTGAACCAGTGTGGAACCTGTACCAGTGGGTAACCTGTACCAGTGGGTAACCTGTACCAGTGGGTAACCTGTACCAGTGGGTAACCTGTATGAGTGGGTAACCTGTACCAGTGTGTAACCTGTATGAGTGGGTAACCTGTACCAGTGTGTAACCTGTACCAGTGGGTAACCTGTATCAGTGGGTAACCTGTACCAGTGGGTAACCTGTATGAGTGGGTAACCTGTACCAGTGTGTAACCTGTATGAGTGGGTAACCTGTACGAGTGGGTAACCTGTACCAGTGGGTAATCTGTACCAGTGTCAGATGTGAAACGGGAATTCGTTTTTTGCATATCCCAACTCCCCCTGAGGAACTGTCAGAGAGTGGGGTCAGAGCCAGGGATCAGGCATTCTTGACGGAGACTCCGGAACAATTAGGGTTATGAATATATATTTTTATTTTTATTTGAACAAGGAAGACATATTGAGACCTAGGTCGCTTTTCCAAATGCCCCCTGTATAATACAATATAAATATACACATTATATATACAGTTGAAGTCGGAAGTTTACATACACTTAGGTTGGAGTCATTAAAACTAACTTTTCAACCACTCCACCACCTGTGTTTGGTGGGATATTGTTTGTGTTTAGTTGCCTGTGTGCACGTCATGAATTCACGTTTCGTTGGTTCTTTATTGTTTTGTTTGTTTCACGGAGATTAAAAATATGTGGCTACCTAAATATTATCCCCAATCAGAGGCAACGATAAACAGCTGCCTCTAATTGGGCACCATATTAGCACCAACATAGAAATAGACATACTAGAACACCCTCTAGTCACGCCCTGACCTACTACACCATAAGAACCAAGGGCTCTCTATGGTCAGGGCGTGACATTGGTTAAGGTGTATGTAAGCTTCCGACTTCAACTGTATATATGCACACACATTAAAATACAGAACACAGTCACGGTAAGCACAAATAAAACATCACAAATCACCCAGAAAAATAGTTACATTCCTCCACAAATAAGTCCCCAATCAATACTTTTAATAGGCCAAACAGCACCAGAACATCAAGATTACATGTATTTTTGATCCAGCAATACAGCGCTAAAGTGGTTGTAGTAGAAGTGCTATGGTTTATATTAAAAATACATTTCTCAGATAAAAATTTGCAAAGCTGTACATTTACCAAAGATTCAAGAATCTTAGCTACACAAGGAAGTCTAGAAATGAGGTAATAATGATTAAGATCGCTACTATCCCCACCCTTAAGGAGAGGAATACTTCCTGATCATAATGTTACATAAGAAATGTGGGTTATTGAGCCAACAATGATGGGCGCTGCACACTGAAGTAGTCCTATTGGTCGGCCCCTGTGGATTTTCTTGTTGTCTATTGCTAGCAAAGCATCCAGGACCTATTTTTCTGTAAATAGCCTTTTAAAAAATGCGTTGACTATCATTTATCTTATTATTCATCAAGTTTCCCATATCAGCATCCATCCCAATATCATTGTGAATAGGCTAAGAAGTTCTTTCAACGAGATAGCCTGTTGAAATAAAAAGGGTGATTAAATGCAATGATGGTATTTTTCTTTCCAAAATGAGGCCAGTGTCTTGTTTAATTTGATGTGGCAGTGAAGAGGAAGTAGAATCCTTCAGTGATTTGACAGTTTTCCAGAATTTAGCGGGTTCCCATTACAATTCGAAAGAGCGATAACATAATAATCAGATTTAGCCTTTTTGATTTTTTACACAATGATTCCTCAGTTGCTTAAAAGCTTGTCAGTCCAGGCTAAGCCTGTGTTCCTGGCCTTTGGCCCAAGCATCATCTCTTCTAGAATTCCTGATAAACCCTTCATTTGTTTTAAGGGAGAATGATTATCCACAATAGTATTAAAGACATCTACAAAGAGGCTCAAAGCTAAATCAGGTTCAGCAGAAATACAACCAAAGTCACTCAAATAAAGACCATGTAAAAAAGCCTGTTGACTGAAGTTTTTAATGTTTCTCTTTGTGATGACCCGAGGCTTAGATTTGTGTATTCTCACATCTCTAACACAAACAACTGGGCAATGGTCACTAATGTCTTGGGCAAATACTCCAGTTGAAACCTATTTCTCTGGTGTATTCGTTAACATAAGATCAATCAGAGTTAACTTTGAAGGCTCTTTAGGGTTGGGCCGTGTAGGCTTAGTCACCAGCTGGGTTAGATGTAGATCATTACACATGTCTTTTAGATTGTCTGAAGCCTACATTTCCAAATCATAATTTAGGTTACCCAGGATAATAACTTCTGATTTGGTAAAAGACACCAACTCGTCGAGTGCACAAAGTTTAGCCGGGGGAGAACTATAGACCCTTATCTATGGATACATTTTTCCCCAGACAAAGGCTTAAAGATAGTAGTAAAACCATTTTATTTTGTAAAGAGACAGAAAAATAATTCTGTATAGAAATTGCCACTCCACCACCTCTACCCTGTCTGTCAGAGCTGAACAGATTTTGACCATCCAGAATGTCCCCAGAGATCACAGTTTCAGTCAATTCCAGCACAGCCCAGATCTTGATGTAATCCAGTTAAGGAAGTAAGCTCCTAATGTTCAGATGCAGCAACCCAAATCCTTTATGATTTTTTTAAGTCACATGGAAACTCCAACTGAAACAAGCTACGTTCAATAGACGGTTGCAGGGCCTTTCTGATGGTTGATATTTATATAGTTGGTATGGCTAAAAGATTGTATAGCACTGCACCATTTGGTCTATCCCTATTAATAATAGAAGGAGTAGAAATGGGAATTACTTTTCCACCGTTAGCATCATAGGGCCTGAGGCCGCAGCCAATGTCAATAGGAATTCTCCGAGTAACCAATGATGGGATGTTATAAACTGACTTACATACATGGGCATTGGATGCTATCGAGCAACAGCCCAAACCCTCTACGTGATTTAAAAACCGAGGGGGTATTCAAGTTTATGGAATTGACATTTGAACTAAAAGCACTGGGTGAGCAGCCCACAGTGGGCTTTTCTTTTGAGCTTTACAACAGCAGATCTTAAAGAGGAGTTCAAAAGAATGGGAACAAGATTACAAGATTACAAGTACTTTGCTCAAGGGCAGATCGACAGCTTTTTCACCTTGTCGGTACCTCCTCTAGCTAAGCTCCAATTGAATAACGAAAGAGAGATAGATCCAATCACCAGGTCTGATGGGGAAAGGGGCCCGGTCTGGAACAATCCACTTGTCTGGTTGAAGAAGACGTCTTGCCGGGTCTGGATTCTAATGGAATCTGTGCAGGTGTGAATCGCCGCCACACATTAACGCCTGAGGTGTCTCCTGCCGACTGACCCTGAACCCTAACACCCGAGGTGTCGCCTGCCGGCTGACCCTTAACCCTAACACCTGAGGTGTCGCCTGCCGACTGACCCTTGACTCTTGGGTCCCTCAGCCCGGACTGACTCTCTAAAAAGCAATCTCGGGAAAGGTGTGAAATCACTCCTAGAGGAAAGGGAAAGAGAGAGCATGTCGATGAAGAGAGATAGGGGATAGGGAAATATAAAAACGGAAGATCTATACTGAGATAGAAAAAGGAAGGACATTGAGAGAGAAAGAGAGAAAGCAGAGAGCACCTACAATGTGAGAATTCTCCAATTCCAGCATTCTGTCATCACAATGTTAATTTGTAGACAGCATGGGGATTTTGAATGGGGCATTGACTTGAATGATACACTGCTTAGATACACTGCTTAGGTGAGCAAATGTGATTCACTCTCAATGATCTGTGAGTGTGTGTATGTGTGTGTGTTTAACTGTACTTGTGGGAGACAGAAGCCCCCACAAGAATAGTAAATAAACAAAAAAATTGACCAACTGGGGACATTTTGTTAGTTCCCACAAGGTCAAATGCTATTTCTAGGGGGTTTAGGGTTAAGGTTAGAATTAGTGTTAGGGTTAGAATTAGATTTATGAACTAGGGTTATGGTTTAGGGTTAGGGAAAATAGGCTTTTGAATGGGAGTGAATACAAGACTGTGTGTGTGTGTGTGTGTGTGTGTGTGTGTGTGTGTGTGTGTGTGTGTGTGAGCGCATCAATGCACGTAAATGTGAATTCTTGTGAGTGTATGCTGCCAATGTGCAGTGGCACATAAAGGAGGCTAATGTCACCCTTTCAGTGTTGCTAACCGGATGGCTGTAAGCGCTTTGTGCTCCCGGTCCATTAGTCTTCTAAAAGCTGCCATGTTCTCCCTCTGTGGGTGGGTAAACTGCACATTTCATAATAAACAGGCCACTTCACTTCAAAGGGCCCTTTTGTGGACCCTGAAACTATAGCCAAACTCTTTCTCTTTAAAACAATATTTACCACCTGAGCCTATTCGGATGACTGTTCAGATTATGTTGTTCCATTCATCACCACTGGCTGAGTTTCCTGCCATTTACAAATGAAGTGTGTGTGCGTGTGTGCATGTGTGCGTCCGTAAGTACATGGAGTAGCCAGACAGGGAGTTCCGGGCTGGGGTGGGGGGGGCATGCCCCCAGGGATACTATTTTTGGAATATGAGCTCTATTGGAAAACTGAAAATGTATGAATTTAGTATATTAGTTGTTTTGGATATCGTAGAGGCCTTTTTAAAAAAAACATAAAACCTGTCTTTTGAGAATAAAGTCATATTTAAAGTTTTACTGCAAGATATGAGTTGCCACAATGATGTTTGTTCTTCAAATGATGTATTTTATTGGGTCTGGTGTTTTGGACACTTAGGGTAAGGAAACCAATGTGACATTTTGTAATTTGGGTGAACTATCCCTTTAACAGTTTGTCAATCAATCACTGTGGGTGGGATTGTCAAGGGAGGGGGCAGGATGTTTGTGAGTCACAGAGTAGGTAGGGTTTCAGATATGTCAAGCAATCACTGTGGGTGGGACTTTGAGGGAAGGTGGTAGATTAGTGATCTCGTCAGAAAAACAAAAAACATACTCTTTCAATTTAATTTATTGTGGCAAAAACTTAAGAAAAACTGTTTTTTTTCTGTCAAGTAAACACGGATTTGCTGTTGAGAAACAATGTAGAATTGTAGGAAAAAGGCTTTAAAAATAGACCTACAGGTATGATTGTAGAATGTAGCAGGTGTTTAACATGGGTTTTGCTGTACAGAAAGCAGCATTTGACGACTCCATTGTCAACACTTTAATCAAATCAGTAGGCCTATATCAATAGGTCTCATGACATTAGCTTTTATAACCTTCAATCTGTTTTCATGTGTTATATTTTGGACCAGAATGAGGCTCTCTCTCCACTCCCTATTGTTCCAGCAGTGAGGATTCAACATCTTCATCGAATGTTTTCATAATTCATCTACAGATAATTGACAAAAAGCAATAGTAGCCTACCAGTATGCAAATTAAGGAGCCAAATTAACGGGTCTCTCACAGATGCGATTCGGTTCACCTAAACGGTAGGTTCAAAAAGAGCCGTTTGCTTGTGAATCAACCCATCACTAGACTCCACTTAGGTTCAAAAAGAGCCGTTTGTTTGTGAATCAACCCATCACTAGACTCCACTTAGGTTCAAAAAGAGCCGTTTGTTTGTGAATCAACCCATCACTAGACTCCACTTAGGTTAAAAAAGAGCCGTTTGTTTGTGAATCAACCCATCACTAGGCTCCAATTAGGTTCAAAAAGAGCCGTTTGTTTGTGAATCAACCCATCACTAGGCTCCACTTTAACAGTCACTACATTGGCTTCAAATCCTAGGAGAATACAAACAAGATCTTTGGTTAACTTGTAGCGATGCGATACCATGAACAAATAAATATGTTGTATGATGTATGCAACAGCAAAGGGATATATAGGTGATTGACTTTATTCAGTCAGTTCGACACCAGAAAGAGGGAGACAATAGTGCCAAGTCAACACTTGCTGTTCACAGTATATAGCCTATGTAGAGACTCCGTGGTAGGCCTGTGAAACACACACACAAAATCAAAGAAATGAATGTGCCACAAAACAATAATTAAGTGGATTTCAACTCCTCGTTACCACTTACATGACATGGGACGTGTCAATTCACTCACAGGACACGATGAAGAAGCGTCAGGCTCTCCCTCCTCCGTGAAAATAAATGAGACTGCAGGCAAGCAAAGCGCACAAAAATAACACAGGTTCCCGAGATGCGGCACAGACAGCAGACTGACAAACCAGCAACTTCCCCGTCATGGCTGGCTTTGTGACTGACAGGCATCTGTCCCATCAACAGATCTCTAGAAGATGCATATTGTTCATTCTAGCGGGAGAAGGCTATACAGAATTTTCTGTCTAGTGAATTGAAACTTTTAAATGTAAAGAAGACGAGTTAATGAATTAAGTGGAAAAAGTAGCTGGCTGACAATGAGTCTCTTATAGGCTATTGTCACAGATGGCCGGTGCTTATTGGAAACACTGGGTGTGTGTTATGTAATGTGATTTGGTCCAAAATCACTTAAATAATTTACAAACATCCTGTCAGTGGAGATGAGCCTGGATATAATCAAAATAAAAAGTTCATATTAAATAATGATGAGACAATAAATATTTGTTTATGTCTTAGAATTGGATGATCGTGTTCACAAAAAGCATCCTATCATTATCATATTATCTGTCATGCTTATCATAGTAGGGTATAAAGCAGGTGGTGTTTAGTAATGCATTTGGATGACACATTTCCCACACATTTCCTGAACCCAAAAGTTGACGTAACAACTCCATTCAGAATGTGTAGGTAAATGCATACATCCAAGAGATACAGTCAACACCAAGACCCAATGTGTCAGCTATAACATCCAATTCACCGAAAACCCCCACAATTCCTTCCATTTTTATGCCGTGGCCTGGAGACTGTTAAATAGAAATAAACAGGGGATTCAAGAAAGCTGGCGTTTCTATAGAAACAAAGAGTGGGCAGTAAGATAAAGGTCAAGTAATGGCATCCGACGCTTGGATATGATGAGGTGACATTACGAGGCTATAAACAAAATCAAAAAGGAGAAACAGAAGAAGTTGCAAGAAGCCCCGAAATTTAAGTGGCATCGGGGTTTGTGGCAGAGGCAAAAAGGCAGCACAAAAGCCCTGCGCTGGCGCCTTGTTCTGTCAATCTGGTGGGGCCTGATAAGCCAGAGCATTCACAGGCTCATTCACAGGCTTATCTGGGGCTTCAATTCTGGTAAGCCACCTGGATCAGTGTCAAGGCCAGTGCAGATAGTGTGCGACCATTCCTCCCCCAGAGACCCACCACAAGGCTGGGATTCCTCCCCCAGAGACCCACTGCAAGGCTGGGATTCCTCCCCCAGAGAACCACCACAAGGCTGAGATTCCTCCCCTAGAGACCCACCACAAAGCCGGGATTCCTCCCCCAGAGACCCACCACAAGGCTGAGATTCCTCCCCTAGAGACCCACCACAAGGCCGGGATTCCTCCCCAGAGACCCACCGCAAGGCTGGGATTCCTCCCCCAGAGACCCACAACAAGGCTGGGATTCCTCCCCCAGAGACCCACCGCAAGGCTGGGATTCCTCCCCCAGAGACCCACCGCAAGGCTGGGATTCCTCCCCCAGAGACCCACCACAAGGCTGAGATTCCTCCCCTAGAGACCCACCACAAGGCTGAGATTCCTCCCCCAGAGACCCACCACAAGGCTGGGATTCCTCCCCCAGAGACCCACCGCAAGGCTGGGATTCCTCCCCCAGAGATCCACTACAAGGCTGGGATTCCTCCCCCAGAGACCCATCGCAAGGCCGGGATTCCTCCCCCAGAGACCCACCGCAAGGCTGGGATTCCTCCCCCAGAGATCCACCGCAAGGCCGGGATTCCTCCCCCAGAGACCCACTGCAAGGCTGAGATTCCTCCCCCAGAGACCCACCGCAAGGCTGGGATTCCTCCACCAGAGACCCACCACAAGGCTGAGATTCCTCCCCTAGAGACCCACCGCAAGGCTGGGATTCCTCCCCCAGAGATCCACCGCAAGGCCGGGATTCCTCCCCCAGAGACCCACTGCAAGGCTGAGATTCCTCCCCCAGAGACCCACCGCAAGGCTGGGATTCCTCCCCCAGAGACCCACCACAAGGCTGAGATTCCTCCCCTAGAGACCCACCACAAGGCTGAGATTCCTCCCCCAGAGACCCACCACAAGGCTGGGATTCCTCCCCCAGAGACCCACCACAAGGCCGGGATTCCTCCCCCAGAGACCCACCGCAGGGCTGGGATTCCTCCCCCAGAGACCCACCACAAGGCTGAGATTCCTCCCCAGAGACCGACCACAAGGCTGAGATTCCTCCTTCAGAGACCGACCACAAGGCTGAGATTCCTCCCCAGAGACCCACCACAAGGCTGAGATTCCTCCCCCAGAGACCGACCACAAGGCTGAGATTCCTCCCCAGAGACCCACCACAAGGCTGAGATTCCTCCCCCAGAGACCGACCACAAGGCTGAGATTCCTCCCCCAGAGACCGACCACAAGGCCAGGACCTGCTTGGTAAAAAAGAAAAAGTGAACTGATCTTACGGCTATTTATTTTCCTGTTCTCTGGGCAGCCAATAAGTAAACGGATATTGGATGGATTTAGATGGCCAGGACGCTGGTAGCAGAGATAGAGGGAGACAATAGCGCCGAGTATGAATTAAGTGTGAAAATGTATGTTCTCAATAATTGTAAGTCACTCTGGATAAGATCGTCTGCTAAATGACTAAAATGTAAATGTAAATAACAACCATGCAAATGCTTCATAAGCACTGTATAAACACATTGTATCGTACAGCACAGAAACAAGTAGAAGAAAATTCTACTATCCACACACCAATCTTCCCAGTATCCCTTGTGAGACCTAGTGTGAAAGAACAACCCCTCACTTCTTTTGACTGAAGTCTGTGAGAGAGAGACTCAAAGGAGGCCCTCGGTGAACTAATGTTGGGCTCTTTGAAAGACCTGGGTTGTATCCAAAATGGCACCCTTATTTCCTACAAAACAGCAGGCCCGGGTCAAAAGAAGTGCACGAAACAGGGAAAAGGGTGCCATTTAGGACGTAGACCTGGCTGGTCTCAGTGGAGGTAGGGGAGGGAGGTTTTGTTGGTTGAGAATAGAGCTTTGTCTCTGTGTTTGGGGCTGCTGTGTCCTGGTGGAGTGTCTTCCTTTGTCTGCCTTTGATTGCTCTTATGAATTATGGATATTGCCTTTCTCACACAATGAGTGTGTGTGTGTGTGTGTGTGGAGCCGTGCCAGGGACTGTAGGGCACAGTGACAGTGATCGACTCCTGCTATAGTCTGCTTTACCCTTCTTAAACACACACACACACACACACACACACACACACACACACACACACACACACACACACACACACACACACACACACACACACACACACACACACACACACACACACACACACACACACACACACACACACACACACAGTGACTGATACCTATAGCTCTACTCTTCTCCCATCCTTTGCTTAAGCAAGAACCAGAGGTCGAGATGAGTACACACACACACACACACTTCCCTTCTCTCCGCTTCCCTGTCTCTCCAACGACAACCACAGGTTTCATCCTGCCGCCTCCCATGTGAAAGTTAACACCGTTACGTAACACTCTTCACACGTTAAATTGGCAACTGTGCGCCGCGTGAATAAAACACATCTCTATTTCACTGTTTTTCATTTGAGAATTCTACCCACCTCCACCCCAACACACGTCCGAGGTAAACATTCACTGACTATCTAAAAAGCAGCACTCTCCAAGTACAACTATTCTAAATACTCTAGATCAGCCATAATGGTTACATCATAGCCATCTCCTAGTCGGAGAGTATGGGTCCAGGGGAAGAGTTCTGTTCCATAGTGGAGTGGAGTGGCGTGTCGGCGTAACCTTTAACACTCTGATTCAAGGCGGAATTCCTGGGAAAAGGAAGATGCATATGGACAAATGGGGAAGAGTGGGTGCTTGTAATATGTACCGTCTCATATCTGCCGGAACGTGGCCTAATCATAACTCATAGTGACAGGCTACATCCAGCATGGTAACTCTTAGTGACAGGCTACATCCAGCAGGGTAACTCTTAGTGACAGGCTACATCCAGCAGGGTAACTCTTAGTGACAGGCTACATCCAGCATGGTAACTCTTAGTGACAGGCTACATCCAGCAGGGTAACTCTTAGTGACAGACTACATCCAGCATGGTAACTCTTAGTGACAGGCTACATCCAGCATGGTAACTCTTAGTGACAGGCTACATCCAGCAGGGTAACTCTTAGTGACAGGCTACATCCAGCATGGTAACTCTTAGTGACAGGCTACATCCAGCATGGTAACTCTTAGTGACAGGCTACATCCAGCAGGGTAACTCTTAGTGACAGGCTACATCCAGCAGGGTAACTCTTAGTGACAGGCTACATCCAGCAGGGTAACTCTTAGTGACAGGCTACATCCAGCAGGGTAACTCTTAGTGACAGGCTACATCCAGCAGGGTAACTCTTAGTGACAGACTACATCCAGCATGGTAACTCTTAGTGACAGGCTACATCCAGCATGGTAACTCTTAGTGACAGGCTACATCCAGCAGGGTAACTCTTAGTGACAGGCTACATCCAGCATGGTAACTCTTAGTGACAGGCTACATCCAGCATGGTAACTCTTAGTGACAGGCTACATCCAGCAGGGTAACTCTTAGTGACAGGCTACATCCAGCAGGGTAACTCTTAGTGACAGGCTACATCCAGCAGGGTAACTCTTAGTGACAGGCTACATCCAGCAGGGTAACTCTTAGTGACAGGCTACATCCAGCAGGGTAACTCTTAGTGAAAGGCTACATCCAGCAGGGTAAGAACTCTTAGTGACAGGCTACATCCAGCATGGTAACTCTTAGTGACAGGCTACATCCAGCATGGTAACTCTTAGTGACAGGCTACATCCTACAGGGTAACTCTTAGTGACAGGCTACATCCTGCAGGGTAACTCTTAGTGACAGGCTACATCCTGCAGGGTAACTCTTAGTGACAGGCTACATCCAGCAGGGTAACTCTTAGTGACAGGCTACATCCAGCAGGGTAACTCTTAGTGACAGGCTACATCCAGCAGGGTAACTCTTAGTGACAGGCTACATCCAGCATGGTAACTCTTAGTGACAGGCTACATCCTGCAGGGTAACTCATATTGACAGACTACATCCTGCAGGGTAACTCTTAGTGACAGGCTACATCCAGCATGGTAACTCTTAGTGACAGGCTACATCCAGCATGGTAACTCTTAGTGACAGGCTACATCCAGCAGGGTAACTCTAGTGACAGGCTACATTCAGCAGGGTAACTCTTAGTGACAGACTACATCCAGCAGGGAATCGATCCCAGCATGCCACATTCTCCTTCCTTCACCTTAGTTGCATCCCAAGGAGAGGGGGAGGGGAAAATATAGAAAGAAATAAATAAAGAAAAGGAGAGAGAGATGAACGACAGAGAGAGAGAGAAAGATGAGAGAGAGGGAGAACGAGAGAGAGCGAAAGAGAGACAGAGTGAGTGAGTGAGAAGGACAGAGAGTTGAGGGAGAAAGAGAGTGAGAAGGAAAGAGAGATGAGAGAGAGAGATGAAAGAGAGAGAGAGAGAGAAGATGAAAAGGAGATATCCAAGGGTGTGCAATGTTAATAAGTCATAGATGAAGAGGAGATGTCTGAGGGCGTGAAATGCTAAGACAGAGATGAAGAGGAGATGTCTGAGGGGGTGAAATTCTAAGACAGAGATGAAGAGGAGATGTCTGGGGGGGGGTGAAATGTTAAGTCATAGATGAAGAGGAGATGTCTGAGGGGGTGAAATGTTAAGTCATAGATGAAGAGGAGATGTCTGAGGGGGTGTAATGTTAAGTCATAGATAAAAAGAACCAGAGATGGGGAAAAGAGAGAGAGAGTGAGGAAGAGGGGTTATGCGATGAAGATGATAGAGGTATCTAAAGATAGAGCACAGGAGGTTGGTGGCACCTTAATTGGGGAGGACAGGCTCGTGGCAATGGCAGGAGCGGAATAGGTGGAACGGTATCAAACACATCAAACACATGGTTTCCATGGTTTCCACGTGTTTGATGCCATTCCATTCGCTCCATTCCAGCCATTATTATGAGCCGTCCTCTCCTCAGCAGCCTCCACTGATACAGAAAGAGAGCAAAAGAGTGTATCCATTCATTTTCAGACTCCTCTTACAGCTCTTATCAGCTAGCACTGTGTACTTCACAGGCAGCCACCTCACAGAGTACTGTCAACCTTAGTTCAAACTAAACTCACATTGGATACAGGATAACATAGATAATCCACACCAACCACTATGACAATGTGTGAGATAGAGTTAAAATGAATGGGTAATGGACATTATATCTATATAGTGAATGTGAAATTCTCAGAATATCGTACATCTCACATAAAACAAATGTAGATCATGAGCAAATGATCGCCCAATGGCAGCTCTACACCCCAGGAGGCCAGGCATGATTTCTATAGCGATAATAAAAAGGTCTGATCAACACATGTCCCCAGCAAGCCCTCTCTTTTACCCGGTTCCCATTGGAACATTAGAGAAAAAAAGAAGGACAAAATGGAAAAAAGACACAAGATACGGCACTGCATTTGACATGTTTCTTCCATGTGTAAATGGAGTTGTGCTGGTGATCTATTGCTTTGTAATGTCATAGCTTATCTCCTCAGGCTCACTGCTCATCGCTCGGTACCAGGTCAGTCGAGTGTATGAGAAAAACAACACTCTTAAATTAGCTTTAGTAAATAAGCTCTGACATCTAGCACTGCACTGGCAAGAAACTGCCAATCTCTGGCTTTCACCGTTGTTTAGCCTCCCAGCCAATGACAAAGGGACCCGTCTGGTGTCTGTCACAAAATGAACTCCAACAAAAGAAGTAGTTCACTTCCTTGTCCTCCTGCCAATATCTACAGTGACCATTTTGGTTGTGTTTTGGAATCATTTGCGTATTGTTGACTCTCGGCTTAATCAATGGACTCATGTAGACTGGTGATGGGTCATTTGTGAACTAAAATATTTTTTGAAAGGCTCTTTTTAGTGAACGTCGGGAACCCGAATCGCATCTGTGAAAGAGCCGTTCATTTGACTCCCTGATTTGCATACTGTTACTATGGATTTTGAGCCCCAGACTTTGATGATTTATATAAGTTCTAAAACGTTATCTGAAGATGGTAATTCCTCACTGCAGGAACAATAGATAATGAGATACTTTTTCAGGTCCACACACTTTTTTGCAGTGCATTCATTTCTTCATTGTTATTGCAGGCCATAAAAAAATGCATTTGAACTCGTCACAATCTGAAATAATGGCAGGAGACTTTTTAGGCTTTACATTAGAGATTTGCATATTTTCATGGTTTTAGATGCATTTTTAAGTGCTACTGAATGTGTGACGTTTGGGAGCCAAAATGTATTGTTGCAAGGTGAACCTTCACCTCAGTCTGAGGTCCTGAGTGCTCTGGAGAAGGTTTTCATCAAGGATCTCTCTGTACTTTGCTCTGTTCGTCTTCCCCTCGATCCTGACTAGTCTCCCTGTCACTGAAAAACATCCCCACAGCATGATGCTGCCACCACCATGCTTGACCGTAGGGATGATGCCAGGTTTCCTCCAGACGTGACGCTTGGCATTCAGGCCAAAGAATTCAATCTTGGTTTCATCAGACCAGAGAATCTTGTTTCTCAAAGTCTGAGAGTCCTTTATGTGCCCTTTGGCAAACTCCAAGTGGGCTGTCATGTGCCTCTTACTGAGGAGTGGCTTCCGTCTGGCCACTCTACCATAAAGGCCTGATTGGTGGAGTGTTGCAGAGACGGTTGTCCTTCTGGAAGGTTCTCCAATCTCCACAGAGGAACTCTGGAGCTCTGTCAGAGTGACCATCAGATTCTTGGTCACCTCCCTGACCAAGGCCCTTCTCCCCTGATTGCTCAGTTTGACCGGGAGACCAGCTCTAGAAAGAGTCTTGGAGTTCCAAACTTCTCCCATTTAAGAATGATGGAGGCCACTCTGCCATTGGGGACCTTCAATGCTTCAGAAATTTGTTGGTACCCTTCCCCAGATCTGTGCCTCGACACAATGCTGTCTCAGATCTCTACGGACAATTTATTCGACCTCGTGGCTTGGATTTTGCTCTGACATGCACGGTCAACTGTGGGACCTTATATAGACAGGTGTGTGCCTTTCCAAATCATGGCCAATCAATTGAATTTACCATAGGTGGACTCTAATCAAGTTGTAGAAACATCTCAAGGATGATCAATGGAAACAGGATGCACCTGAGCTCAATTTTGAGTCTCATAGCAAAGGGTCTGAAAACTTGTGTAAATAAGATATTTCAGTTTTGGGTTTTCAATAAATTAGCAAACATTTCTAAAAACCTGTTTTCGCTTTGTCATTATGGAATATTGTGTGTAGATTGATGATAAAAAATGTTTTATTTAATCCATTTTAGAACAAGACTGTAACGTAACAAAATGTGGAAAAAGGGAACGGGTTCGAATACATTCCGAAGGTACTGTAGGTAGAGAACATTGAACAGAACAAGGCTAACGTCAATAACTACATTTTGACAAAGATGCAGATAGAACTTTATAGTCCCAAGCTCTCCATTTGGTACAATTACAGTAGTCTACAGAAGACTACAGTAGCCTACAGAAATCTACAGTACCTTACAGAAGACTACATACATCTACAGTAGCCTACAGTGGCCTACAGAAGCCTACAGTAGCCTACAGAATCCTACAGTGTTGCCTACAGTAGCAGACAGCATACTACGTAAATCTACAGTAGTCTACAGTAGCCTTCAGTAGACTGCAGTAGCCTACAGAAATCTCCAGTAGCCTATAGTAGCCTACAGAAGCCTACAGTAGCAAACAGAAGCCTACAGAAATGTACAGTAACCTACAGAAATCTCCAGTAGCCTATAGTAGCCTACAGAAGCCTACAGTAGCAAACAGAAGCCTACAGAAATGTACAGTAACCTACAGTAGCCTACAGAAAGCTACAGAAACCTACAGTAGCCTACATAAATCTACAGCGGCCTACAGAAGACTGCATACATCAACAGTAGCCTACAGTAGCATACAGAAGTCTACAGAAATCTACAGTAGACTACAGTAGTCTGCAGTAGCCTACATAAATCTACAGTAGTCTACAGTAGCCTACAGAAGCCTACAGAAATGTTTAGTAGCCTACAGTAGCCAACAGAAATCTACAGTAGTCTACAGTAGACTACAGAAATCTACAGTAGCTTATAGTAGCCTACATTAGCATACAGTAGCCTACATAAATCTACAGTAGCCTACAGTAGCCTACATGAATCTACAGTAGCATACAGTAGCCTACAAAAATCTACAGTAGCCTACAGTAGCATACAGCAGCATACAGAAGCCTACATAAATCTACAGTAGCCTAAAGAAATCTACAGTATTCTACAGTTGCCTGCAGAAATCTACAGTAGCATATAGTAGCCAACAGTAGCATACAGTAGCCTACAGAAATGTACAGTCGCCTACAGTAGCCTACAGAAATCTACTGTAGCATACAGTAGCCTACAGAAATATACAGTAGCCTACAGTAGCATACAGCAGCATACAAAAGTCTACAGAAATCTACAGTAGCCTACAGAAATCTACAGTAGCATACGGTAGCATCCAGTAGACTACAGAAATCTACAGAAGCCTACAGTAGCATACAGTAGCTTACAGAAGGCTACAGGAATCTACAGTAGCATATAGTAGCCTACATAAATCTACAGTAGCCTACAGTAGCATACAGTAGCTTACAGAAGACTACAGGAATCTACAGTAGAATACAATAGCCTTCAGAAATCTACAGTAGCCTACAGTAGCATACAGTAGCCTACAGTAGCTTACAGGAATCTACAGTAGAATACAGTAGCCTTCAGAAATCTACAGTAGCCTACAGTAGAATACAGTAGCCTTCAGAAATCTACAGTAGCCTACAGTAGCATACAGAAACCTAGTAGGTTGTGGTAGATTTAAATTGTTTATTGGTGTTAGTCTAAAAACTTACTAGAATTATCTTTTGCTAAAATATGCACATGTAAATGTCTATGTCTATGTGTGTGTGTGTGTGTGTGCGTGTGTGTGTCCAGCCAGACAGTGTCCCAAGGTGACCATTGTTTCTAACAGGTCAGATGAATCCCTTGTACAATCAAACAGTATTTTAAACCCCGCACTTATTACCAACATTTAACCTGCAACATTATTAAACTAAGTCCCAAATCACACCACATTCTCTAATAAGTGCACTTTTTTTTGACCAAGGCCAAACAATTACGCAACTGCTTTGCAACTAATTCCAACTATCACATATGAAGATGAATTGGAGGAAACTTGCATTACATTACCAGTTGCATAGTATAGTATAGTACAGCACAGTACAGCATTTTATAGTATAGTACAGCACAGCATAGTACAGTACAGCATAGTATAGTATAGTACAGTATAGTATAGCACAGTATAGTACAGTACAGCATAGTATAGTACAGTATAGCACAGTATAGTATAGTATAGTTTAGTATAGTATAGTACAGTACAGCATAGTATAGTATAGTATAGTACAGCACAGCATAGTATAGTATAGCACAGTATAGTATAGTATAGTATAGCATAGTATGGTATAGTTTAGTATAGTATAGTACAGTACAGCATAATATAGTATAGTACAGCACAGCATAGTACAGTATAGTACAGTATAGTATAGTATAGCTCAGTATAGTATAGTATAGTATAGTATAGTATAGTATAGTATAGTACAGTACATCAATGCACTACACGAGTCAAAAGTAAGCTTAAAGCAAAACACATGTCCAGTATATAATGTGTTTATAAAATATATTTATTGTGTATTTTACCGCGTCAAACTCTGTTTTCCTTGCTTCAGGCGGAGGCGTAGGCATTGCATGATTGGCTGAAGGTCTGCTCACCTTTTCGATAACAGAACTGGACAAACCCTTCCATATGTGGCAGACATTAAATAACATAAATGGACAGAATGCATGGCTGAATCACATAGCATGAAGCTACTGTCTCGTTCTGTCTCTGTGCCCAGTAGGTCAGCCGAGCGATAGACTTTCCTTTTCCTCTGAACAGCTGCTAGTCAAGTATCGCCCAAGTGCGGTTGGATTTCCCTGACTAGGCTCTCTTTCTGTGTTGCTTTCCAGATGTCCGTAGAGGCAAGTACTGTATAGCCCCACTCAGCCTGACAGGTTGATATTTACACCAATTTACAAATGAGATAGATGTGAAGTTGTGGTAGTTATTTGGTCAGATAATCAGTTTACAACCAGATAAAGATTTTTTTTTCTTGTTTGCGAAACAGACTTTTGCTAAACAGTCTTGTAGTTGCTAAACAAACATCCTTTTATAGTCAATATACAACCTGACCAGACCTGACATCATAATATTGACATTGCAACCAGTTTTGACATCTGGATGTACAATTGGTATGGACAATTGTTTCTAGAAACATGTATAGCCAGCAGTTCTCTGTATCAACGATGCTAGGAACATTTTTGTATTAAGGGCAAGATGTTATGTAACCCATAACAACAAGCTTTCAACCAATGAGCTTGTTGCCTTTGTGAAAAGGATCACATACTTATCCTTGAGGCCCTTCAATGGTCTGGGGTACAAAATTAACAAAGGGCACAGTGTGTTCGTCCCAAATGACACCCAGTTCCCTACATAGGTCACTACTTTTGACCAGATTCTTATGGGCCCTGGTCAAAAGCAGTGCACTACAAAGGGCAAAGGGCACCATTTGGAACGAGGCCAGTAAAAGCAGACAAACAGGCTAAAAACAGCAACACTGTAACATCCAACCTGACCTCTCTGTCTTCCGGCCCTTTGATAAGGAGGTCTGTTGTGTTTCGCCCCTGCTGTCTTTGAACATTTTAATTAAGGCACAGCAACAGACATGAAAATCTAAGCTCTGGAGGTTCAAAGGGCTTGTGCGGCCAGAACCTCAAAGCATAAGGCTGATCTGTTCCGCTCTGTGGTGCACTGGACTACCAACAACCCGATCCCTCAATGAGTTCTAGTTCCTCTCTCTCCTCCTACCAAGTGTTATGGGACCCACGTGTGTGCAGTCATCAGAAGCTCTAGCCCACTGTGGCACTAATGGCACCCTATTCCCTATTTTAGTGCACTACTTTTGACCAGGACCCATACGACGCTGGTCAGAAGTAGTGCACTATGCAGCCGGAGGGTCACCGTAGTTATTGCTTGTTAAACTGCAGATTGCCCCTTTAATGCAGTGGCAAATGTGTTTTAACTGGTAATGGGAATGTATTTATCTTGTGTGACCTTGTCAGTGGTAAAGAGTGTCCATGGAGCACTGCACTGTGTGTGTGTTTGTTTGTGTCTGTGTTTGTGTTTGTGTGTGTGTGTGTTTGTTTGTGTTTGTGTGTGTGTGTGTGTGTTTTTGTGTGTGTGTGTGTGTGTGTGTGTGTTTGTCTGTGTCTGTGTCTGTGTTTGTGTGTGTGTGTGTGTGTGTGTGTGTGTGTGTGTGTGTGTGTGCATCTGGTCCCCTCACCTTCTGGAAGTGTCCTCTGTTTACCTGTCATCCATCATTATCTCTTCCACCCCCTCTTTCTTGCACACCCCCCACCCTCCCCCTCAGGCGATTTATGAAATCTGTCGTCTTTGCAAGTGTTTACATTTGAGGAGGATTTTGATGTATGGGCCCCGACTCACCAATTCCAACAAGTTAATGTCGGATGCAATTTTACAGGACTTGCCAAAAACAGAGGGAGGGGCCTTGAGCTGTGGAGAATATCATGTGACGGTGTGGCGAGGAGCGTTCTCAGCATTAAGCGGAGCTGCTTGTGTCATCAATCATCGCCACAGAATAATTGCACCGTGGCCCTGGATGACTGCTTCCTGTACATAGCCGTTTAGGAGAGCATAAGACTGGAAGGAGAGAGGATCCACTCAGATGAACACAGTTTTTCACACCACACCCCAGGTGGGACTGGGTGGTGCGTGTTTTAAGGTTCCACAAAGGATTTTGAAAAACATGTTGTGTACATAGCCTGACCAGGTGAATCCAGGTGAAAGCTACGATCCCTTAAATCCACTTCAATCAGTGTAGATAAAGGGGAGGAGACGGGTTAAAGAAGGAGTTTTAAACCTTGAGACAATTGAGACATGGATTGTCTATGTGTGCCATTCAGAGGGTGAATGGACAAGACAAGATATTTAAATGCCTTTGAACCAGGTAGGGTAGTAGGTACCAGGCGCACCGGTTTGTGTCAAGAACTCCAACACTGCTGGGTTTTTCAAGCTCAACAGTTTCCTGTATGTATCAAGAATGGTCCACCACCCAGAGGACATCCAGCCAACTTGACACAACTGTGGGAAGCATTGGAGTCAACATGGGCCAGCACCCCTATGGAACGCTTTCAACACCTTGTAGAGTCCATGCCCTGGCAAACTGAGGCTGTTCTGAGGGCAACAAGAGGGGGGGTGGGTGCATGTCAATATTAGGAAGGTGTTCCTAAAGTTTTATATACTAATGTATACTCAGTGTACAGGATAATATATTCCATTTAGCATACACTTTCATCCCAATCAATTTACAGTAGTCTATACATGCATACCTTTTCAAATCAATGGCCCCAACAGGAATCGAACCAACAATCCTCGAGTTTTAGGCACTACGTTCTACCAGCTGAGCCACAAAGGACCACATCTTCAATGCAGTCTATCCCTTCAGAAAATGTATCTATCTCTGTTTTGGCATTCCTACCTTCCTGTGCTCCACTGGCCTGATTCTAGGGTGTGTGTGTGTTTGTGAGTGTATGCACAAGTGTTAATGTGGATATATATATATATGTGTGTGTGTGTGTGTGTATGTGAGTCACCGTTGCTCAGAACTGCATCTTAGACTTGAGGTGTGTCATGGGAATGTGCTTTAAACGTCAAATCGTGACCCAAACCATTCAAGTTTTAAATTAGGATGGTAAAAGCAGTCCTCTTCTGTTTTAGGTCATGCCTTGTGCTCATTTGGGCTTGGGAGCCTTGAAATTGAGTCTAGGATTAGACATCCTTTCCAGTTGGACTCCTGGGAATATTTACTGCCACTTTTTAACAAGTTCTACAGCAGGAAACGGATGGTATGAATGTTTGATTCTGGTATAAATCTGAATTTTTTCTCTCACTTTCTGCATCTATCCAAATTTAGATCCCTACAGGCTCTGGTCAAATGTAGCGCACTTTATTCCCTATAGGGTTTCATTTGGGAGGCAACCACTTAGTCCTGTCTGTTCTCTGCTGTCTGACCCACAGGTTGGTCAGTGACGGTGACATGAGCAATGGGAGAGTAATGTAGTGCCAACCTCCGATAAGGGAAGTCAACCATCCTGCCCCTCTTCAAACGGAGCCACTGACCTTGACTGTCCCTACATCACTTACCAAAGGCAATATTCACCTTCAATATACTGTAGCTAGAGAATATACACCTTCAATATACTGTAGCTACAGACAATATACACCTTCAATATACTGTGTTAGACAATATACACCTTCAATATAATGGAGCTACTGTTGTATGGCCTAGACTCATCCCTATCAGCTAGCTTACCCTTCCTCCTAGACTTTGATTGTTGCTTTCATGATTTGGTTATATAAATATATATTTTTTTTTTCTTGTAGTTTGTATTTTATGCACTTTGAGATTATACTTGTATAATAAAAAGCACTTTACAGATGTAATACATTATTATTGTTATTATGATTATTATTAATGTTCTGTATATGCACAGCTATAAAAATATACATTGGAAAGTGTAAACCATACAATGTGGTACACAATATCATTGCCAGGCAACCATTACACATCTTTCCATGACCAGGAGTTGGTTAGTTAGCACATGCTGTACAGACCACCTACTATATTTATCCCAATGCAGTAGCCTGCATATGGAAATGTCCAATCTCCTCTCCTCTCCTCTCCTCTCCTCTCTCCTCTCCTCTCCTCTCCTCTCTCTCCTCTCCTCTCCTCTCCTCTCTCTCTCCTCTCCTCTCCTCTCCTCTCCTCTCCTCTCTCCTCTCCTCTCCTCTCCTCTCCTCTCCTCTCTGCAGTAGCCTGCATATGGAAATGTCCAATCTCCTCTCCTCTCCTCTCCTCCTCTCCTCTCCTCTCCTCTCCTCTCCTCTCCTCTCCTCTCCTGCTGTTCCTCTCTCTCACAGCTCCCTCCCTCCTTCTCTTCCTTCTTTCTCCTCTCCTCTGCTGTTTTCTTTCTTTCTTTCTTTCTTTCTTTCTTTCTTTCTTTCTTTCTTTCTTTCTTTCTTTCTTTCTTTCTTTCTTTCTTTCTTTCCTTTCCTTTCCTTTCCTTTCCCTCCCTCCCTCCCTCCCTCCCTCCCTCCCTCCCTCCCTCCCTCCCTCCCTCCCTCCCTCCCTCCCTCCCTCCCTCCCTCCCTCCCTCCCCTCCCTCCCTGTTTTTTAAGAGACTGGGATGACTGAACAGTCACAGCACAGTTGAATGGTTTGGGGGTGAGGAAAGAGAAACTGTGCTGATAAAAGCAATTCAATTAAAAGCCGTCGACATGGCCACAGGTATTAATAAAATAAGGAGGGTTGTTTAACCGTCTCTCCCTCCGTTGAGCTCTGCTAGCTCCCAGCTCCTCCAGGGGGTCTCGGGATGGAGGGAGGGATGTAAGGGAGGGGATTTCATTTGCAGTAATGGTCTTCCTGCCATGGTTCATGTTTCGTGAGGGGGCGTTAGCACGACCTCCCCGGGCTTGTGTGGACTTGTAGGAGTGTGCGCGGTGAGACAGAGTGTGATGTGTGTTCTGAGTGAACTAATGATGGAGGAAAATAACCTGATTGTTTCTAATTCCGTTTGGCAAAAACACAGTGCATAGTTACCCTAGAAATTCTGTTTTATGATCATTAGTATGAACATATTGCCTGACGACTCAAACTGAATTCTTCCCCTGCTCTATCGTCGCTACGAAGTTCGTGGGCATGGAGTTTGGCCTGAGCAATGTGGTTGGGTAGCCAGGCAAACAAACACAGGCTTCAATCATGCATTTTGAGTCATTGACACCCCTAAATATTCTTATCAATAAATTAGTTTAAAGTTTAGTATTTGGTCCAATATTCAATAATGACTTAATAAAATAAATAATTCAAATACTGAGCAAATTTATATATATATATTATTATTTTATCTTATATTATACATATATTTCTTTATACTAATACAATTTCTCACACAAGTCATATTAATAAAATAAAAAAACGTGTTTCTAAATGATTGACACCCTTAAAGAATCTTATAAATAAAGTAGTTAAAAGTGTAGTGTTTAGGCCAATATTCCTAGCACCCGATGACTACATCAAGCCTGTGACACAAACTTGTCGGATGCATTTGCAGTTTGGTTGTGTTTCAGATTATTTTGTGCCCAATAGAAATTAATGGTGAATAATGTACAGGTATATTGTCATTTTGGATTCACCGTCATTGTAAATAATAATATAACATGCTTCTAAACACTTCTACATTCATGTGGATGCAAAATATGGAATATATATTGTAATATTTATTTTATACAGTCTTTATTGCTCATCTTTATCAAGGTTGTCAATCAGCTGATATCTCAAAGTGCTGTCATTTTAGACCTCACTGTACATGGCTACAGCAATCTCAAAAATGTAAAAGTCCATATACAAAGAGATTGTGAGAACCCTTTCATTTCATAGGCTGTGTGGTCTGACAGCCAATCAACACATCTTTGTTTGTTTTCTCATTTTAACAGCGTTGATGATGTTAAATTTATTCCGAAAGAGAATAGAAGATTTAGACGGTGTTAACATAGTTTCTGCTGTGACAGAATAAGACTAACTTCAGTGTCTTTCACTACATTACCTTATTTAAATATTAAAAAACACCACATATATTTTCCTTTTCTTAGATACAGGGTCCTGGCTTCGAGGGATGGGACACATTTATTGAAATGCACAGATGTCTGCCTGGACTGGAATCTGATGACCAAACTTTTTGCAGCAGCATCTCTGTATAGGTGTTAGCGACATTGTAGCTGAATGAACAAATAAATAATCATAAAAAGCCCAAGCACATTTATTTGAGAAGTAGGCTCATTTGTGTTGAAGGGCACGACTCCTCATTTATTAATAGTGTGGTAAACGTCACATTTCTTTTGCCTGAACAAACCACATGGTGCATGCAAATGCTGTGAAATGTTAAAGGCTCTATTCAATCAGGTCCGCTTTAACCGACATCCACATACTGCTGTTTTGACGGTGTCGGAAGTGGAAATTGGTTAGAGCTGTCAAATTCACAAGCGGCTCCTGGCATTTTACCTAAAGTGGACATTGCCATTGGCTGCATATGAGTCACATGAACAGCAATCTTGTTTACAAGTTGGAACACTGAAATGTGAGTTGGAATCTACACCTCCATTAGGAACACTGGAATGTGAGTGTCACGTTCTGACCTTAGATCCTTTGTTTTTGTCTTTGTTTTAGTATGGTCAGGGCGTGAGTTGGGGTGGGCAGTCTGTTTGTTTTTCTATGTTGGTTTTTGAGTTCGGCCTAGTATGGTTCTCAATCAGAGGCAGCTGTCAATCGTTGTCCCTGATTGAGAATCATACTTAGCCTGGTTTCACTTTTGTGGGTGTTTGTTTTCCGTGTGAGTGTTTAATCCACACGGTACTGTTTCGGTTTTCGTTCGTTCACTTTATTGTTTTGTATTTCAGTGTTCAGTTCGTTTCATTAAATATTACATCATGAACACTTACCACGCTGCGCTTTGGTCCGATCCTTACTCTTCCTTGAAGAGGAGGAAATCCGTTACAGAAACACCCACCACAAAAGGACCAAGCAGCGTGGTAACGGGCAGCAGCGGCCGAAAACACAAGACTCCTGGACTTGGGAGGAGATTTTGGACGGCAAGGGACCCTGGGCACAAGCAGGGGAATATCGCCGCCCTAAAGCAGAGCTGGAGGCAGCGAAAGCGGAGAGGCGCTGGTATGAGGAGGCAGCACGGCAGCGTGGCTGGAAGCCCGAGAGGCAGCCCCAAAAATGTATTGGGGGTGGCACACGGGGAGTGTGGCTAAGTCAGGTAGGAGACCTGAGCCAACTCCCCGTGCTTACCGGAGAGCGAGAGGGACCGGGCAGGCACCGTGTTATGCGGTGGAGCGCATGGTGTCCCCGGTGCATGTGCATAGCCCGTTGCGGTACATTCCAGCTCCTCGTATCGGCCGGGCTAGAGTGGGCATCGAGCCAGGTGCCATGACGCCGGCTCTACGCATCTGGTCTCCAGTGCGTCTCCTCGGGCCGGCGTACATGGCACCAGCCTTACGTATGGTGTCCCCGGTTCGCCAGCACAGCCCAGTGCGGGCTATTCCACCTCACCGCACTGGCCTGGCTACGGGGAGCATTCAACCCGGTAAGGTTGGGCAGGCTCGGTGCTCAAGAGCTCCAGTGCGCCTGCACGGTCCGGTCTATCTGGTGCCACCTCCATGCACCAGCCCTCCTGTGGCAGCCCCCCGCACCAGGCTGTCTCTCCATCTTCTCCCTACAGGTGCTCCCGCCTGTCCAGCACTGCCAGAGCCTTCCTCATGCCCAGCACTGCCAGAGTCTCCCGTCTGTCCTGAGCTGCCAGAGTCTCCCGTCTGTCCTGAGCCGCCAGAGCCGCCAGTCTGTCCTGAGCCGCCAGAGCCGCCAGTCTGTCCTGAGCCGCCAGAGCCGCCAGTCTGTCCTGAGCCGCCAGAGCCATCAGCCAGCCAGGAGCCGCCAGAGCCGTCGGCCGGCCAGGAGCCGCCAGAGCCGTCGGCCAGCCAGAAGCTGCCAGAGCCGTCAGTCAGCCAGGAGCTGCCAGAGCCGTCAGTCAGCCAGGAGCTGCCAGAGCTGCCTGTCACCCCAGCGATGCCGGAATCGCCCTTCACTCCGGAGCTGCCGGAGTTTCCCGCCTGTCCGGCGCTGTTGGAATCTCCCGTCCATTCGGGACCCGTGGTTTGGGTCCCCAGTCCAAGGTCGGCGGCAAGGGTCACCGCTCTTAAGAGGCCACGGAGGCGGACTAAGAGGCACAAAAAAAATATGGTGAAGTGGGTTCCACGTCCTGCGCCAGAGCCGCCACCGCGGACAGACGCCCACCCAGACCCTCCTCAGACGAAGAGGAGGAAATCCGTTACAGTGAGATGGAATCTACACCTCCGTTAGGAACACTGGAATGTGAGATGTAAGCTACACCTCCATTAGGAACACTGGAATGCGAGATGTAATCTCCACATCCATTAGGAACACTGGAATGTGAGATGTAATCTACACCTCCATTAGGAACACTGGAATGTGAGATGGAATCTACACCTCCATTAGGAACACTGGAATGTGAGATGTAAGCTACACCTTCATTAGGAACACTGGAATGTGAGATGTAATCTCCACCTCCATTAGGAACACTGGAATGTGAGATGTAATCTCCACATCCATTAGGAACACTGGAATGTGAGATGTAATCTCCACATCCATTAGGAACACTGGAATGTGAGATGTAATCTACACCTCCATTAGGAACACTGGAATGTGAGATGTAATCTACACCTCCATCAGGAACACTGGAATGTGAGATGTAATCTACACCTCCATTAGGAACACTGGAATGTGAGATGGAATCTACACCTCCATTAGGAACACTGGAATGTGAGATGTAATCTACACCTCCATTAGGAACACTGGAATGTGAGATGTAATCTACACCTCCATTAGGAACACTGGAATGTGAGATGTAATCTACACCTCCATTACGATGATAGAAATCCTCATTATTTAGTTGAATTTCAATTTGAGCGTCATTATTTCTATACAGCCTATACTTTCTCGTTCTGAACTTCTTAACGCGAGTGGGGTGGGTGTGGCTTCGTGACAATGATGGCAAGAGCAGCTGCTCGCCGATTTGACGGCTCCAACACAGTTCCACCTCCGGCCCCAACAAAACATCCGCTATGCGGGTGGGTGACTGCTATCGCCGGTTAACGCTAGATCTAGGCCGTAGTTAGCTTGACACATCAAACACCCTTTCTTATCCCTGTTAACAAATTGGCAGAAAAACAGACTTCAGCGCACTGTTCTCTGCCTGCTTGTGCTGAGAGCTGCAGCTCCCCTGAGGGTTGCACAGTGTTCTGTGTATAAATAGAACCGCAGAAATTGCGATCGCTTCGCGGCAAGGGTACAAGGCATCTTTAACGTTCCTGGTCTTGACCATGAGGCGGGTGGGTTGGGTGTAGGGATTAGGAGGTGGTAGGTGAGATGACAAATGTATGACAGTACCGACTCAACATAAGAATGCTCTGCATTTCTCCTCTCTTTCCTTCTCCCCTCCCTCCTCATCCTCCTCCCTCCCTCCCTCCTGCTGTATGACTGCAGTCTGACCTACTTAGCGGTGCGCTTCTGGCATGGCAGAGAGTTGGCGCAGTGAGCCAGGCACCCTCCCACCGTGGGCGGTGCCAAAGGAAACTCAACAGACACTCAGAGTCCCACCGTTCACCTATAGCTTCAGTTTTCCAGCCTGTTTAGTACAGAAGGTAAGCACAGGGCTTTCTCCATGAATATATTTAGGATACATCAAGAGAATTCCCTCCTCTTCAAAATACACCTATTTCTAACACACACACACACACACACACACACTTGATGTTTCAGTCATTTAGCAGACGATCCAATCCAGAGCAAGTACTTAACAGACTTTACCACAGAACAACAGCACTCCATCTCCAAAAAATTGGTACATCTACATAGGTAATTGTTTTGAATAGTGCAGTCTAAATAATTGTGTGCCCTATGCTTTAAAAGCAGACATGGTTCCTCGGGTTCTCTTTTTCCCCCTAGCAGGCTTATGTGACCCTCTCTAGATGTTTTGCTAATGTACAGAGACATTCGTGCCAGCTTGTAGTACGGTAGTTGTTGATTTAAAGTGATGAAGCACGGCAGGTTCAGTTGAGGAAAATCCAGTCAGGAACGTTATCAGAGCTTGTGGTGGAGGCCCCAAAGATCAGGACTTTTCGCAACAGTCTTAAAGGGAGTCCATGAGGCCCCCTGTGTGGCTGCCGCACCATGCCATATCCACATCATTAGCTAGTTAACAGATTAAACCTCATTATGCGATGGGTTGGACAGTGGGAATACACAGTGGGTTTTGGAGAAACTTATTATGGAAAAGCCGTCTTTCCTGACGTCTCTCACAGAATCCTAGAATCTTAGATGGGTAAACTTGGCCTTAGATTGTTACAATGGGGCTGGTTTCCTGGACACAGATTAAGCTTAGTGCTGAACTAAAGAGCAATTTCAACTAAGATTCTCCGATGAGAAAAGTGAAATATCGAGTGAACATCTGGAGGAAGTTTGGTAATGTCAGTTCAATGTCAATTGCTGCCATGTTGGCAGCAAAAGCTAAATCTATGGTAGTTGGAATAGAAATGAAAACACGATTGTTATGGAATGTCTGTGTGTACTGTGATCTTGAACTGTTAGTACGTTACAGTCTCGTACAGTCTGGCACAATCTGGTACAGTCTGGTACAGTACGTTACAGTCTGGTACAGTCTGGCACAATCTGGTACAGTCTGGTACAGTACGTTACAGTCTGGTAAAGTACGTTACAGTCTGGCACAAGCTGGTACAATCTGGTACAGTCTGGCACAAACTGGTACAGTCTGGTACAATCTGGTACATTCCGGTACAGTCTGGCACAGTATGGTACAATCTGGTACAATCTGGTACAGTCTGGCACATTCTGGTACAATCTGGTACAGTCTGGTACAATCTGATACAGTCTGGCACAAGCTGGTGCTGTCTGGTACAGTACATTACAGTCTGGCACAAGCTGGTACAGTATGTTACAATCTGGTACAGTCTGGCACAAGCTGGTACAGTATGGTACAATCTGTTACATTCTGGTACAGTCTGGCACAGTCTGGTAAAATCTGGTACAGTCTGGTACAATCTGGGATAATCTGGAACAGTCTTGTAAAATCTGGTACAGTCTGGCACAATCTGGTACATTCCAGTACAGTCTGGCACAATCTGGTACATTCCAGTACAGTCTGGTACAATCTGGTACATTCCGGTACAGTCTGGCACAGCCTGGTACATTCTGGTACAATCTGGTACAATCTGGTACAGTCTGGTACAGCCTGGTACAATCTGGTAAGGTATGTTACAGTCTGGTACAGTCTGGCACAAGCTGATACAGTCTGTTAAAATCTGGTACAGTACGTTACAGTCTGGTACAGTCTGGCCCAGTCTGGTACAGTTTGGTACAATACATTACAGTCTGGTACAGTACGTTACAGTCTGGTACAGTACGTTAAAGTCTGGTACAGTATGTTACAGTTTGGTACAGTCGGGTACAGACGTTACAGTTTGTTACAGTCTGGTACAGTACGTTACAGTCTGGTACTGTCTGGTACAATTCATTACAGTCTAGTACAATACGTTAGTCTGGTACAGTCTGGTACAGTACGTTACAGTCTGGTACAATACATTACAGCACATTACAGTCTGGTACAGTACGTTACAGTCTGGTACAGTACGTTACAGTCTGGTACAATACGTTACAGTCTGGTACAGTACGCTACAGTCTGGTACAGTACGTTACAGTCTGGTACAGTACGTTACAGTCTGGTACAGTATGTTACAGTCTGGTACAGTACGTTACAGTCTGGTACACTCTGGCATAGTAAGTTACAATCCGGCACAGTCTGGTACAGTCTGGCACAGTTTGGTACAGTCTGGTACAGTCTGGTACAGTATGGTACATTATGTTACAGTCTGGTACAGTATGTTACAGTCTGGTACATTATGTTACAGTCTGGTACAGTCTGGTACAGTATGTTACAGTCTGGTACAATACGTTACAGTCTGGTACATTATGTTACAGTCTGGTACAGTACGTTAGTCTGGTACAATACGTTACAGTCTGGTACATTATGTTACAGTCTGGTACAGTACGTTAGTCTGGTACAATACGTTACAGTCTGGTACATTATGTTACAGTCTGGTACAGTACGTTAGTCTGGTACAGTACGTTACAGTCTGGTACACTCTGGCATAGTAAATTACGATCTGGCACAGTCTGGTTCAGTCTGGCACAATTTGGTACAGTCTGGTACAGTCTGGTACAGTCTGTTACAGTACGTTAGTCTGGTACAGTCTGTTACAGTCTGTTACAGTACGTTAGTCTGGTACAGTCTGTTACAGTCTGGTACATTACGTTACAGTACGTTACAGTACGTTAGTCTGGTACAGTACGTTACAGTCTGATACACTCTGGCATACGATCTGGCACAGTCTGGCACAGTTTGGTACAGTCTGGTACAGTCTGGTACATTATGTTACAGTCTGGTACAGTATGTTACAGTCTGTTACATTATGTTACAGTCTGGTACAGTATGTTACAGTCTGGTACATTATGTTACAGTCTGGTACAGTGTGTTACAGTCTGGTACAGTATGTTACAGTCTGGTACATTATGTTACAGTCTGGTACAGTATGTTACAGTCTGGCACAGTTTGGTACAGTCTGGCACAGTTTGGTACAGTCTGGCACAGTCTGGTACAGTCTGTTACAGTCTGGTACATTACGTTACAGTACGTTAGTCTGGTACAGTATGTTACAGTCTGGTACATTATGTTACAGTCTGGCACAGTTTGGTACAGTCTGGCACAGTCTGGTACAGTCTGATACATTATGTTACAGTCTGGTATAGTATGTTACAGTCTGGTACAGTCTGGCAAAGTTTGGTACAGTCTGGCAGAGTCTGGTACAGTATGCCTACTGGCTTCTACATCACATGCTGTTGTCAGATGATCACTGAGCCGTTATCTGGGAACCATGATTTGTCTGTGGCATGCCAGGGCAACTCACAACCACTCTTTACAGATTCATGTGCATGTGACTTGTGCTCTCATGCTTGCCTGCATCCTTGGGACTGTGTGGATGAGGAATGGAACGAGCATGTTTCATTGAGCAAATGTGACTGTGAATGTGCTTCTGGGTGAGGAAGTGTGTGTGCGACTTTGTAGGTGTATGTGAGTGCACACGTGTGTGTGTGTGTGTACTTCCATCTGTGTGTCAATCTACAGTATGCCTGAGTCTGTGTGTGAGTTTATGGACACGTGTGTGTTCAGTATATGTGTAGGTGTTGTGTGTTTGAATGTACGTGTGTGTATGTACGCTCATTCTGCAACTGTACGTATGTGTGTGTGTGTACAGTATGTGTGTGTGTGTGTGTGATCGTGGGAGATGGATTAGCCTGCCTCAGTGCTTCCAGCACTGTCTTCCTGCCCTGCCTGGTCTCTACACGCAACTAAGATCCCACTTTTGCTTTCTGTTTTACAGCCATTTCCCAGGACCCATTAACTAGGAACTAGGGCCCCTTCATTCCTGCCTGATTAAAAAAAAGCCCAATGAGAACAGCTGTTGTTCCAGGAAAGAAGGGATGAAATGATAGGAGTTCTAACACAACTTCGTAGCTTAGACATTCCCAAACGACACCCTATTCCCTACGTAGTGCACTACTTTTGACCAGAGCCCTGGATTAGAGTAGCGCACTATATAGGGTTTAGGGTGCCATTTGGGATTCCGCCATAGTCCAGGGTGTGTGGTGTAATTTGGTCACATCATATCCCTAGCCATGCGGCTCACTTTGGTTGGTTGAAGTGTATGACAACAGCTTAAACATTACTGGGATGATTAAACAGTTGAAGTGTATGACACTAATGAATGGCCTCTGAGGGACTGAGGTGGCCTTTCACTTGTCATTAGCCTGTTAGTCCAGGTGGTTTGGGGACACTTGAGCCGCTCCTGGGAACTGGTTTAAGCTAGTCGTTAGCCATGACAGTGTCCCTTGTAGAAAAACATTGTTAAAATAGAAGGGTGGTCATTACAGTCATTATGTGACAGTAATGACCAGAGCTGGGTCCAAATGGTATTGGTATTTTATCAATGCGCTGAGCGTTTGATTAAGCCGGCCTGGAGTGCCAAAAGGGTTGGCTTTGGTACTTTAGGTACTATCTAATTGGTTCCGGAGAACAACTAAAGGATAGTATTTGAAAGAAAAAGTATACTATTTGAACCCAGGAACAGTAATGATGGTAGTAATAGATGTGATGTCATGGTGTTTCTGCAGGAATGGAAACAAATTGGCATATGGAAGATACACGATGTGAAGTAGTTGTAGAAACACTGTAATAATTGCATGGAGAGAGCTGAAATTAAGTGGTTACAACCGTAACGTCAGTAGACAACTACAGAGAGGCAGTGGTAAGATGGCACACAAATATGGTAATTCTTCAGACATCAAAAGGGGGTTAAGGTAAGTATCAGTTGTGGTAGTCCATGGTAGTCCATAAGACAATAGTATTAAGGTGACAGGAGTACCAAGGTAGTATTAATGAGACAGGAATACCTGTCACGACTTCCGCCGAAGTCGGTCCCTCTCCTTGTTTGGGCGGTGTTCGGCGGTCGACGTCACCGACCTTCTAGCCATCACTGATCCATGTTTCATTTTCCATTGGTTTTGTCTTGTCTCTCTTTCACACCTGGTTCCAATCCCATCAATTACATGTTGTGTATTTTACCCTCTGTTTCCCCTCATGTCCTGGTCAGAGATTGTTTAGTTTGTATGAGATGTGCTATGTAGTGTTGGTGGGGCGACGGGTTTTGTACCCACTTTGTTATTTTGTACATATTGGTTGTTTTGGAGTTTTGTCAGCGTTTATTAAAGAACTCCGTTTATGCCAAGTTCATTCTCCTGCTTCTGACTTCCCTGCCACCAACACGCACCCCTTACAGTACCATGGTAGTATTAATGAGACAGGAGTACCATGGTAGTATTAATGAGACAGGAGTACCATGGCAGAATCAATGTGGAAGGAGTACCATGGTAGTGTTAATGAGACAGGAGTACCATGGTAGTATTAATGGAATAGGAGTACCATGGTAGTATTAATGAGACAGGAGTACCATGGTAGTATTCATGTGGTAGGAGTACCATGGTAGTATTAATGAGACAGGAGTACCATTGTAGTATTAATGTGGTAGGAGTACCATGGTAGTATTAATGTGATAGGAGTACCAAGGTATTGTCACGCCCTGACCTTAGAGATCCGTTTTATGTCTCTATTTTGGTTTGGCCAGGGCGTGAGTTGGGGTGGGCATTCTATGTTTTGTGTTCTATGTTTTCTATTTCTTTGTCTTTGGCCGGGTATGGTTCTCAATCAGGGACGGCTGTCTATCGTTGTCTCTGATTGGGAACCATACTTAGGTACCCTTTTTCCCACCTGTGTTTGTGGGAGGTTGACTTTCTTTATGGCACTTTGCCGTTGAGCTTCACGATTTGGTTTTGTATTGTTTATTGTTTTGTCGGCATCATTTTGATCAATAAAAGAAAATGTACGCTCCCCGCGCTGCACCTTGGTCCTCTCCTTTCATCAGCCGTGACAGGTAGTATTAATGAGAAAGGAGTACCATGGTAGTATTCATGTGGTAGGAGTACCATGGTAGTATTCATGTGGTAGGAGTACCATGGCAGTATTCATGTGGTAGGAGTACCATGGTAGTATTCATGTGGTAGGAGTACCATGGTAGTATTAATGTGGTAGGAGTACCATGGCAGTATTAATGTGGTAGGAGTACCATGGTAGTATTAATGTGGTAGGAGTAGAATGGTATTATTAAGGCGGCAGGGCACGGTGTCATTTTTCCGAAGATGGAAGTCGATATATTAGTAGAAGTGGACATAAAACAGCCCTGGGTATGAGCTGTGGTTCTAGTGTAGTGTGGTAGCAGTGGTGTAAAACAGCCCTGGGTATGAGCTGTGGTTCTAGTGTAGTGTGGTAGCAGTGGTGTAAAACAGCCCTGGGTATGAGCTGTGGTTCTAGTGTAGTGTGGTAGCAGTGGTGTAAAACAGCCCTGGGTATGAGCTGTCATTCTAGTGTAGTGTGGTAGCACTGGTGTGAAACATCCCTGGGTATGACCTGTGGTTCTAGTGTAGTGTGGTAGCAGTGGTGTGGTGCTATTGCAGTTTGACAACGGAGGGTGGCGACCAAGGGGGGGGCGACCGAGGGGAGGTGGTCACCGAGGGGGCGGTGGAGACCGAGGGGGGTGGCGACCGAGGGGAGGGTGGCGACCGAGGGGGGGTGGAGACCGAGGGGAGGTTGGTGGAGGGGAGGTTGGTGACCGAAGGGGGGGGCGACCGATGGGGAGGGTGGCGAGCGAGGGGAGTGAGTATTGACAACAACAAAAAAATGTCAGGTGAAAAGGAATGCAAAGTCGTGTTGCTATAGCAACTAGCCATGCACCAGAAGACAAAGCCTGGAGTCACAGGCAGGCTTCTCTTTCACGCCAGGGACCAGTCAAGGAGGCAATTCTCAATCCTCTGAAAGGTTCCCTTATGCTCACAGTCGATACATCACAGATTGAACATATTGCCCGTTTGACATGATCATTTCCTATTCTCATCAGAGGGTGTTTTAGTCATGCCTCTTGCGTGCTAAGTTCTTTTGACAATATCTCTAGAACATATTCCATTCACATTCCATGTTAGCGCTGCATGCTAACATTCCATATTTTTGAGAGGCTGTATACATGGTACTATGTGGGCATGTTGTGTCTTCATGAATGATACACTGTAGGAAAAGGCAGACACTAGCAGGAGATACCCAAAATCTAAAACTAAAAAACTAAACCAAAAACGAACATTGTTGATAAGTCTGATGCTTCATTGCACCTGGCCAGTCAGTGTGCTTGGGTTATTTTACATCAGCCTCAGGTGATTTCTGGGACCTTGCAGAAGTCCAACATTTAGATTTAGTAACCCTGGAGGCTACATAGATGTTTGCATAACATTTTGTTTGATGCCATCTGTGTCCATATGAGTTCAGAGTAGAGCTGGAGCTAGGCGATAGTGTCGACCAAGGATGTAGCCTAGTCTCACCTTGTATGTATTTCCTGGAATGTTTGGGGATGAATGTAGAACAGCTTATTATGTAAAAAAATAATATTTTATTGGCATGTTTATAATATTTTTCAAGTTCAAAACCAAAGTATTATGTGATGTCCTCATTCAGTCAGGCAATGTTTAGGCCACCCCATATACCACCCCCTTTGTTTAGGCCACCCCATATACCACCCCCTTTGTTTAGGCCACCCCATATACCACCCCTTTGTTTAGACCACCCCATATACCACCCCCTTTGTTTAGGCCACCCCATATACCACCCCCTTTGTTTAGGCCACCCCATATACCACCCCCTTTGTTTAGGCCACCCCATATACCACCCCCTTTGTTTAGGCCACCCCATATACCACCCCCTTTGTTTAGGCCACCCCATATACCACCCCCTTTGTTTAGGCCACCCCATATACCACCCCCTTTGTTTAGGCCACCCCATATACCACCCCCTTTGTTTAGGCCACCCCATATACCACCCCCTTTGTTTAGGCCACCCCATATACCACCCCCTTTGTTTAGGCCACCCCATATACCACCCCCTTTGTTTAGGCCACCCCATATACCATTTGCTTTGTCATTTTTAAGGCCACAAACACACCAAAACACAGATCATTTGGTGGTGTTTCTGTTCCACCTCAGAACCACCAGACTAGACAGCTGTCATAAGGCAACATAGCCCAGTCGTGAAGATCCTCTTCCAAAACCTCAGTTTTCACGACATCAAAAACGCTTCAGTAACCTCACAGGAGGTAAAATGTCACTCCTCTAGTGACCAAATGTAAAACACAATGTTCATAAACCTATATTCAGAGAATGCAGAGATGAAACAATTCTAAAACATGCCATAATCAATGAGAGGAAAGGGCAAAGATCTAAGAAAACACGCCGGCGCTCGACGACCCACCGCATAGTCCAAAGAGTATATAGAAATGTCCTTATTACTGCTCTAACTGACTAAGCTGACCTGGCATAGATCTGGTTTGGGAACATCTGATGACGATGCCTTTGATGTCCCTGTGATGGCATCCTCCATCCCATGAGTCTCTCCTACTCTTCCAACACATTGTGCCTCCATATCAAAGGCTCCCTTTCCCCTCCCTCTGAACAGCAGTGATAATGAAATCCCACTAAAATGTTCTCCGAGCTGCAGGGATCACATCCAAGGATCGACCAAAGCTGAGGAGAGGGAGAAGAACGAGGGAACGATGGAAACTAGAGCGCCCAGGAAAGATGGGCAAGAAGAAAATTCCATAATTAGGAATTTCCTGGAAATTTCTTTGAAAGGGGCCTATTTTCTAACACCTTCAATGTGAAGTATGACCAATTTCAGGTTGGTGACGTCTACGCCCTATACCCTAGTCACTGTCTAGTGAAGTCTACACCCTATACCCTAATCACTGTCTAGTGAAGTCTACACCCTATACCCTAATCACTGTCTAGTGAAGTCTACACCCTATACCCTAATCACTGTCTAGTGAAGTCTACACCCTATACCCTAATCACTGTCTAGTGAAGTCTACACCCTATACCCTAGTCACTGTCTAGTGAAGTCTACACCCTATACCCTAATCACTGTCTAGTGAAGTCTACGCCCTATACCCTAGTCACTGTCTAGTGAAGTCTACACCCTATACCCTAATCACTGTCTAGTGAAGTCTACACCCTATACCCTAGTCACTGTCTAGTGAAGTCTACACCCTATACCCTAGTCACTGTCTAGTGAAGTCTACACCCTATACCCTAATCACTGTCTAGTGAAGTCTACACCCTATACCCTAGTCACTGTCTAGTGAAGTCTACACCCTATACCCTAGTCACTGTCTAGTGAAGTCTACACCCTATACCCTAGTCACTGTCTAGTGAAGTCTATACCCTATACCCTAGTCACTGTCTAGTGAAGTCTACACCATATACCCTAGTCACTGTCTAGTGAAGTCTACACCCTATACCCTAGTCACTGTCTAGTGAAGTCTACACCCTATACCCTAGTCACCGTCTAGTGAAGTCTACACCCTATACCCTAGTCACTGTCTAGTGAAGTCTAGGTCCTATACCCTAGTCACTGTCTAGTGAAGTCTAGGTCCTATACCCTAGTCACTGTCTAGTGAAGTCTAGGTCATATACCCTAGTCACTGTCTAGTGAAGTCTAGGTCCTATACCCTAGTCACCTCTAGTGAAGTCTACACCCTATACCCTAATCACTGTCTAGTGAAGTCTACACCCTATACCCTAATCACTGTCTAGTGAAGTCTACACCCTATACCCTAGTCACCATCTAGTGAAGTCTACGCCCTATACCCTAGTCACCATCTAGTGAAGTCTACGCCCTATACCCTAGTCACCTCTAGTGAAGTCTACACCCTATACCCTAGTCACTGTCTAGTGAAGTCTACACCCTATACCCTAGTCACCATCTAGTGAAGTCTACACCCTATACCCTAGTCACCATCTAGTGAAGTCTAGTACCCTAATCACTGTCTAGTGAAGTCTACACCCTATACCCTAATCACTGTCTAGTGAAGTCTACACCCTATACCCTAGTCACCATCTAGTGAAGTCACGCCCTATACCCTAGTCACCATCTAGTGAAGTCTACGCCCTATACCCTAGTCACCTCTAGTGAAGTCTACACCCTATACCCTAGTCACTGTCTAGTGAAGTCTACACCCTATACCCTAGTCACCATCTAGTGAAGTCTACACCCTATACCCTAGTCACCATCTAGTGAAGTCTATGCCCTATACCCTAGTCACTGTCTAGTGAAGTCTACACCCTATACCCTAATCACTGTCTAGTGAAGTCTACACCCTATACCCTAATCACTGTCTAGTGAAGTCTACACCCTATACCCTAGTCACTGTCTAGTGAAGTCTACACCCTATACCCTAATCACTGTCTAGTGAAGTCTACGCCCTATACCCTAGTCACTGTCTAGTGAAGTCTACACCCTATACCCTAATCACTGTCTAGTGAAGTCTACACCCTATACCCTAGTCACTGTCTAGTGAAGTCTCACCCTATACCCTAGTCACTGAGTGAAGTCTACACCCTATAGTACACCCTATACCCTAGTCACTGTCTAGTGAAGTCTACACCTATACCCTGAAGTCTACACCCTATACCCTAGTCACTGTCTAGTGAAGTCTATACCCTATACCCTAGTCACTGTCTAGTGAAGTCTACACCATATACCCTAGTCACTGTCTAGTGAAGTCTACACCCTATACCCTAGTCACTGTCTAGTGAAGTCTACACCCTATACCCTAGTCACCGTCTAGTGAAGTCTACACCCTATACCCTAGTCACTGTCTAGTGAAGTCAGGTCCTATACCCTAGTCACTGTCTAGTGAAGTCTAGGTCCTATACCCTAGTCACTGTCTAGTGAAGTCTAGGTCATATACCCTAGTCACTGTCTAGTGAAGTCTAGGTCCTATACCCTAGTCACCTCTAGTGAAGTCTACACCCTATACCCTAATCACTGTCTAGTGAAGTCTACACCCTATACCCTAATCACTGTCTAGTGAAGTCTACACCCTATACCCTAGTCACCATCTAGTGAAGTCTACGCCCTATACCCTAGTCACCATCTAGTGAAGTCTACGCCCTATACCCTAGTCACCTCTAGTGAAGTCTACACCCTATACCCTAGTCACTGTCTAGTGAAGTCTACACCCTATACCCTAGTCACCATCTAGTGAAGTCTACACCCTATACCCTAGTCACCATCTAGTGAAGTCTATGCCCTATACCCTAATCACTGTCTAGTGAAGTCTACACCCTATACCCTAATCACTGTCTAGTGAAGTCTACACCCTATACCCTAGTCACCATCTAGTGAAGTCTACGCCCTATACCCTAGTCACCATCTAGTGAAGTCTACGCCCTATACCCTAGTCACCTCTAGTGAAGTCTACACCCTATACCCTAGTCACTGTCTAGTGAAGTCTACACCCTATACCCTAGTCACCATCTAGTGAAGTCTACACCCTATACCCTAGTCACCATCTAGTGAAGTCTATGCCCTATACCCTAGTCACTGTCTATTGAGGTCTACACCCTATACCCTAGTCAGTGTCTAGTGTAGTCTAGGTCCTATACCCTAGTCACTGTCTAGTGAGGTCTACACCCTATACCCTAGTCACTGTCTAGTGAGGTCTACACCCTATACCCTAGTCAGTGTCTAGTGAAGTCTAGGTCCTATACCCTAGTCACTGTCTAGTGAGGTCTACACCCTATACCCTAGTCACTGTCTAGTGAAGTCTACACCATATACCCTAGTCACTGTCTAGTGAAGTCTACACCCTATACCCTAGTCACTGTCTAGTGAAGTCTACGTCCTATACCCTAGTCACTGTCTAGTGAAGTCTACACCCTATACCCTAGTCACCATCTAGTGAAGTCTATACCCTAGTCACTGTCTAGTGTAGTCTAGGCCCTCTACCCTACTTAGTGTGTAGTGTAGTCTAGGCCCTATACCCTACTTAGTGTGTAGTGTAGTCTAGGCCCTATACACTAGTCAGTGTGTATCCAATGTGGGATTGGAGAGAAATCACAGAATAACATTTCTGTTTGACGCGTCCAGGCAGCAGCAGCAGCTCGGACTTTGAAAGCCTGACCCGTTTCACCAGCGTGTTCTGTTATGTTGAACTGAAATAGTAGCAGATTGTTTAACAATCTGGCAGCGCTGTGGAAAATGAGCATGAGGGGATTAGGAAGTGTTGGGGTTTTGTAATCTCCAAACCGGGAAGACGAGGTGGGAAGGGACGGATCTGCAATGTGTGAGCCGAGGTCGAGGGATTACTGGACGGCCGTTCAGAAGGGATCGCTTTCAGTCGGTGCAGGGTCCAATCTGACTTAACCCTTGAGACAGAGGTTAAGGTACAATAAATCACAGGCCCCTGTGGAAGTGACAGTCTCGACTGATGCATGACTCAGTCCACTCAAATCCTTCAACCCCTTTGAGAATAGAAGTGGTTACGGTGACACATTCTACGAATGGGCATTCATGTACAGTATAGATGTTTAATACAAAGTGAATCTGTTACGAATGCTTATATGAAGACTATAACTATTGAAAATGTCAACTATATTAAGTAATACTGTATATACAGAACCTTCAGAAAGTATTCACACCCTTTGACTTATTCTACAGTTTGTTGTGTTACAGCCTGAATTTAAAATGGATTAAATTGAGATGTTGTGTCACTGGCCTACACACAATACCCCATAATGTCAAAGTGGAATTATGCCTTTAAATGTATTAAAAAGGAAAAGCTGAAATATCTTGAGTCAATAAGTATTGTTATGTTATGCCTCAATAAGTTCAGAAGTAAACATGTGTTTAACATGTCACATAATAAGTTGCATGCAATAATATTGTTTAACATGATCCTTAAATGATTACCCCATCTATGTACCCACACATACAATTATCTGTAAGGTCCCTTAATCAAGCAGTGAATTTCAAGTACAGATTCAACCACAAAGACCAGGGTTGTTTTACAATAGAAGGGTAGATGGGGGAAAAAAAGGTAGACATTGAATATCCCGTTCAGCATGGTGCAGTTATTAATTACACTTTGGATGTTGTATCAATACACGCAGTCACTACAAAGATACAAGCACCCTTCTTAACACAGTTGCCAGAGAGGAAGGAAACCACTTAGGGATTTCACCATGAGGCCAATTTTTTGTTTTTAAACAGTTACTGAGTTTAATGGCTGTGATAGGAGATAAGTGAAGACTCCACAATGCTAACCTAAATGACAGAGTGAAAAGAAGGAAGCCTGTACAGAATAAAAATATTCCATAACATGCATCCCGTTTGCAATAAGGCTCTAAAGTAAGCAGGGGTGCAAATTTGGTTTTAGAAGTGGGGGGAACAAATTATTATTACACTCCAAACAGCCTGCCCGGCCACTCAGAGGAGTCCGCATGGTCCTAAAACACACCGTTGCCTCGTTTTGTTTCACATTCCAATGATCAAACTGGGGGGGACAAAAATGCTAATTCATAATGTTGGGGGGACATGTCCCCCCCGTCCCCAATGAAAGTTGCGCACTTGAAAGTAATACAGCAAAAGAATGTGGCAAAGATATGAACTTTTTGTCCTGAATATAAAGCGTTATGTTTGGGGCAAATCCAAAACAACACATCACTGAGTACCATTCTCAATATTTTCAAGCATGGTGGTGGCTGCATCATGTTATGGGTATGCTTGTCATTGGCAAGGACTGTGGAGTTTATTAGGATAAAAATAAATGGAATAAGCACAGGCAAAATCCTAGACAAAAACTTGATTCAGTCTGCTTTCCAACAGACACTGGGAGACAAATTCACCTTTCAGCAAGACAACACAAGGCCAAATTTACCAAGACAACATTGAATGGTACATTTTTTACTTAATAAATCGACTTGAAAATCTATGGCAAGACTTGAAAATGGCTGTCTAGCAATGATCAACAAACAACTTGACAGAGCTTGAATTTAACAAAAAAAAGAATAATGAGCAAATATTGTACAATCCAGGTGTGCAAAGCTCTTAGAGATTTACCCAGATAGACTCAAAGCTGTAATCACTGCCAAAGGTGTTTCTAACATGTATTGTCTCAGGGGGTTGAATACTTATGTAATCAAGATATATTCGTGTTTTATTATCCATACAGTTAAATCATTTTTCTTCCACTTTGACATTACAGAGTATTTTGTTTAGGTCATTGACAAAAATATGAATCCAGCTGAATCCCACTTTGTAACACAACAAAATATGGAAAAAGTCAAGACGTGTGAATAGTTTCTGAAGGCACTGTACCTGAAAAGGCAAATTAATCAATCATCCTGAAATCAAAACGGTCTGATTAGTCATCAACGGAATTGATTTGCATAGAAAAATGAAATAGTCGTAATAAATGAGAATAGAGCTAAATTAACAGAATTGGTTCCTAAATCCAGCCTTGTTTCGACATGTCAATAGTCCTTTTGGGTGTAACCAAATCATCTAAAGACTCCCTTTAATGTTGGCCCCATTTCTCTGTGTGGCAGTGGGGAAAATGTCTTTATTTTGAGGGGCCAAATGGGAGACAAAGAGTGTGCCATGGGTCTTTGGTTCCCGGAGAAGACATTCTCACAGATGGGCTATTTCCAGAATGCTGATAGACCTTCCGTGAACAAATGGGAAATACCATTCACACTTAAGTATCGAGCAGAGACACTACGCGGATGAAAGTACTGGCTTTTCAGAGAGACGAGTAGTAACCCGGGGAGAGACGTGACAAAGCATCCGAGGTCCGTCTGCATTTGATACTGTTTCCCACAGCATTAAAATTTGACTGAATGATTCTATTTACATTTCTATCGCCACTTCACTGTGTTTAAAGTGCTGGTCTGGCTTTTGAAATACATGTTATTGAATTAGTGAAATAGGGGAGCTGGTGTTGCTGTCTGAACTATGCTGTGGTCCTGCACAGCATCAAGATTCTCAATAATACAGCTACATGTACTGTAGCAGAAACCAGAGGCCTTGCAACGAAACGGCTTATATTGGCTTCTGTTGCTATGGTTTGAAGCTGAACGTCTGTGTGTGTGTGTGTGGGTTTGTGTGTGTCTTTGATAAGGCCAGGCAGTAATCACAGAGGTTATCTGCCAATACGAGTGTTATCACTCATCCTCCCACTCTGCAGCCCTGGCTCTACTATCCCTTAGACAAAATCAAATAGAAGATATCATCACTGTGACGAACATTGACCTATTCACATGGGACAGATTTGATTCTATGAAACTGAGGCAAAGCTGCTGGGGAAAGAATGACCAAATCTCCCCTTACTGGGTAAAAATGACTATTTTCCTCAACAACTCTGATAGCTCTGTCATTGAAATGCTGAAATTATAGCCTCGCTCTTTGTGTCACAGCCACAATACCCCTAATCTAGTATAATGCTCATGAACATTTCAGTGTTTCTCTATTACGATTATGGATAAAATCAGAACATCGGCCATGGTTATTTTTTCAAATACTCATTCTCTTCAAAGTTAGTTTCTATGACGATATCGTAGACTGCAAAGGTAAACAACACAGTCCATTATTGACTGTATAGCGCAGCAATGACAAATCCTGATAGGTTTATGTTCAACTGAAAGATGTGTGAAAAAACTGGCAGTGTTATAACCATTTATTAGCTTTTTTTTTTACAGGAAATGTAGGAGTCTTTACCAGAAAGCACAGGAGTCTTTACCAGAAAGTGCAGGAATCTTTACCAGAAAGCAGCACAATCTGCTAAGGTTTCAATGCAGGTCAATAATCTGCTACGGTTTCAATGCAGGTCAATAATCTGCTACGGTTTCAATGCAGGTCAATAATCTGCTACGGTTTCAATGCAGGTCAATAATCTGCTAAGGTTTACGGTCAATTTCAGTAGGCATTCCGGTTTCAATGCAGGTCAATAATCAGTAGGCACCCCAATAACCCCATCAGTAGGCACCCCACAGGTCCCATCAGTAGGCAATAACCCCACCCCATCAGTAGGCACCCCACCCCATCAGTAGGCACCCCACCCCATCAGTAGGCACCCCACCCCATCAGTAGGCATTCCTTACATCAGTAGGCATTCCTTACAACAGTAGGCATTCCTTACATCAGTAGGCATTCCTAGTCGATCACCAAACATTTCTGTAGAAAAGCCAACGATAAAGGTGCGCTCCTTTTTAAAATGTTTTATTGTGTTGTGCTGTTGGAGGTAGGTGCACTTGATTCGTAAGGCCTGCACACAAGATAAGCTAAGTGTTCCCATTTTGAACCATTTTATTTGTCTGAATAGACAAATCGGGAGATCTGTGGCTTTAATCATGTGTGCCTTCTGCGCAGACCAATCGGATAGCTCAAATCACTGTGCCTACAAAGCTTGTACGACCCTAGCCACAGCAAAGTTTGATAGGCTAATCAAATCAAATCAAATTTTATTTGTCACATACACATGGTTAGCAGATGTTAATGCGAGTGTAGCGAAATGCTTGTGCTTCTAGTTCCGACAATGCAGTAATAACCAACAAGTAATCTAACTAACAATTCCAAAACTACTGTCTTATACACAGTGTAAGGGGATAAAGAATATGTACATAAGGATATATGAATGAGTGATGGTACAGAGCAGCATAGGCAAGATACAGTAGATGGTATCGAGTACAGTATATACATATGAGATGAGTATGTAAACAAAGTGGCATAGTTAAAGTGGCTAGTGATACATGTATTACATAAGGATGCAGTCGATGATATAGAGTACAGTATATACGTATGCATATGAGATTAATAATGTAGGGTAAGTAACATTATATAAGGTAGCATTGTTTAAAGTGGCTAGTGATATATTTACATCATTTCCCATCAATTCCCATTATTAAAGTGGCTGGAGTTGAGTCAGTGTCAGTGTGTTGGCAGCAGCCACTCAATGTTAGTGGTGGCTGTTTAACAGTCTGATGGCCTTGAGATAGAAGCTGTTTTTCAGTCTCTCAGTCCCAGCTTTGATGCACCTGTACTGACCTCGCCTTCTGGATGATAGCGGGGTGAACAGGCAGTGGCTCGGGTGGTTGATGTCCTTGATGATCTTTATGGCCTTCCTGTAACATCGGGTGGTGTAGGTGTCCTGGAGGGCAGGTAGTTTGTCCCCGGTGATGTGTTGTGCAGACCTCACTACCCTCTGGAGAGCCTTACGGTTGTGGGCGGAGCAGTTGCCGTACCAGGCGGTGATACAGCCCGCCAGGATACTCTCGATTGTGCATCTGTAGAAGTTTGTGAGTGCTTTTGGTGACAAGCCGAATTTCTTCAGCCTCCTGAGGTTGAAGAGGCGCTGCTGCGCCTTCTTCACGATGCTGTCTGTGTGGGTGGACCAATTCAGCTTGTCTGTGATTTGTATGCCGAGGAACTTAAAACTTGCTACCCTCTCCACTACTGTTCCATCGATGTGGATAGGGGGGTGTTCCCTCTGCTGTTTCCTGAAGTCCACAATCATCTCCTTAGTTTTGTTGACGTTGAGTGTGAGGTTGAGTGTCAGGAAGTCCAGTACCCAGTTGCACAGGGCGGGGTCGAGACCCAGGGTCTCGAGCTTGATGACGAGCTTGGAGGGTACTATGGTGTTGAATGCCGAACTGTAGTCAATGAACATTCTCACATAGGTATTCCTCTTGTCCAGGTGGGTTAGGGCAGTGTGCAGTGTGGTTGAGATTGCATCGTCTGTGGACCTATTTGGGCGGTAAGCAAATTGGAGTGGGTCTAGGGTGTCAGGTAGGGTGGAGGTGATATGGTCCTTGACTAGTCTCTCAAAGTACTTCATGATGACGGAAGTGAGTGCTACGGGGCGGTAGTCGTTTAGCTCAGTTACCTTAGCTTTCTTGGAAACAGGAACAATGGTGGCCCTCTTGAAGCATGTGGGAACAGCAGACTGGTATAGGGATTGATTGAATATGTCCGTAAACACACCGGCCAGCTGGTCTGCGCATGCTCTGAGGGCGCGGCTGGGGATGCCGTCTGGGCCTGCAGCCTTGCGAGGGTTAACGCGTTTAAATGTCTTACTCACCTCGGCTGCAGTGAAGGAGAGTCCGCATGTTTTCGTTGCAGGCCGTGTCAGTGGCACTGTATTGTCCTCAAAGCGGGCAAAAAGTTATTTAGTCTGCCTGGGAGCAAGACATCCTGGTCCGTGACTGGGCTGGATTTCTTCTTGTAGTCCGTGATTGACTGTAGACCCTGCCACATGCCTCTTGTGTCTGAGCCGTTGAATTGAGATTCTACTTTGTCTCTGTACTGACGCTTAGCTTGTTTGATAGCCTTGCGGAGGGAATAGCTGCACTGTTTGTGTTCGGTCATGTTACCAGTCACCTTGCCCTGATTAAAAGCAGTGGTTCGCGCTTTCAGTTTCACGCGAATGCTGCCATCAATCCACGGTTTCTGGTTAGGGAATGTTTTAATCGTTGCTATGGGAACGACATCTTCAACGCACGTTCTAATGAACTCGCACACCGAATCAGCGTATTCGTCAATATTGTTATCTGACGCAATACGAAACATATCCCAGTCCACGTGATGGAAGCAGTCTTGGAGTGTGGAGTCAGCTTGGTCGGACCAGCGTTGGACAGACCTCAGCGTGGGAGCCTCTTGTTTTAGTTTCTGTCTGTAGGCAGGGATCAACAAAATGGAGTCGTGGTCAGCTTTTCCGAAAGGAGGGCGGGGCAAGGGCCTTATATGCGTTGCGGAAGTTAGAGTAACAATGATCCAAGGTTTTTCCACCCCTGGTTGCGCAATCGATATGCTGATAAAATTTAGGGAGTCTTGTTTTCAGATTAGCCTTGTTAAAATCCCCAGCTACAATGAATGCAGCCTCCGGATAAATGGATTCCAGTTTGCAAAGAGTCAAATAAAGTTTGTTCAGAGCCATCGATGTGTCTGCTTGGGGGGGGATATATACGGCTGTGATTATAATCGAAGAGAATTCTCTTGGTAGATAATGCGGTCTACATTTGATTGTGAGGAATTCTAAATCAGGTGAACAGAAGGAGTTGAGTTCCTGTATGTTTCTTTCATCACACCATGTCTCGTTAGCCATAAGGCATACGCCCCCGCCCCTCTTCTTACCAGAAAGATGTTTGTTTCTGTCGGCGCGATGTGTGGAGAAACCCGCTGGCTGCACCGCCTCGGATAGCGTCTCTCCAGTGAGCCATGTTTCCGTGAAGCAAAGAACGTTACAGTCTCTGATGTCCCTCTGGAATGCTACCCTTGCTCGGATTTCATCAACCTTGTTGTCAAGAGACTGGACATTGGCGAGAAGAATGCTAGGGAGTGGTGCACGATGTGCCCGTCTCCGGAGTCTGACCAGAAGACCGCCTCGTTTCCCTCTTTTTCGGATTCGTTTTTTTGGGTCGCCGCATAGGATCCATTCCGTTGTCCCGGTTAAAAGGCAGAACACAGGATCCGCGTCGCGAAAAACATATTCTTGGTCGTACTGCTGGTGAGTTGACGCTGATCTTATATTCAGTAGTTCTTCTCGACTGTATCTAAGATGACCTGGGGTACTAATGTAAGAAATAACACGTAAAAAAGAAAACACTGCATAGTTTCCTAGGAACGCGAAGCGAGGCGGCCATCTCTGTCGGCGCCGGATGTTACTAATAGTCTACATAAGATTTAATAACTTGTAAAACCATGACCACAGTCTGTCAAAGAATACAGCAAAGATCTGCAGTTTTTATGCGTGAGTTTATGTCTAAGTTACTATTCAGTACTGTCAACACTTTTTATTCAACACATTGAATAGCAATGGTTCCTTGAGGACCTCCAGGGTTCCTCAAGTCATCACTAATTCTAAGAGTTTACGGAGCCTCATCCTGGTGAATTCTGTAGGATAGTGTGTTGAGGACCCTCACAAACCCTCCAACAAACATTGCTCATGGTTTATTTCACTGTACTTGTGCATGTGACATTAAAACTTGAACTTGAACTAATACAGCCTGTCGTGTCGATGTTTTATATCAAGGAATATTTAACTTTCTCTGGTCATAGGAACAACATGAATTTGTGCATGAGGTAGATCTGGTGAGACTCAAGTTTTGCCATCAGGATGAGACGGTATCCCATCTCTCTGGTCAGTTTTATCGGAGGAAAGGAAGGAGAGCGGAGGGACCGTGAGAGTCAGACCCTCTGCTGCTCTCTCACTCCCTCCACTGAGACTAATGCCATGTTCAAGACAGCTGGGAACTCAGAAATCTCTGCCTTCCGACTTCAGTGCGTTCAAGACAACTGGGAACTCTGAAAAAAATCAAGATCCGACTGGGAAAAATCGTTTTGAACAGTCATCCAAATCGGAATTTCAAGTCGGAAACAGGCATCTTTCTAGAGCTCCGACTTTCCGACCTGAACATCACTGGCATCAATATTTGTTCTTGATTTTTCCAGAGTTCCCAGTTGTCTTGAAAGAACCATGATCATGAGATGCAGGTACCATCAGTCCAGTAAAAAAAAAAATACTTTTATTTCAATTAATGCTGTGCAGTGCCTCACAAGTGATACAACAACTGATCTATTTTGTTATCAAAGCTTGAGGTTTGAAATATAATATGGTCTGTGAATAACAATATTGGCGGGCCAGGCATATAGCCAATATGATGTGATAATGTATTAGGTGTACTGCACAAACCTCATTCCTACAGAAGTGTTTTTATTAGGTTCATGTATCTGAGCGGTAGATCTCGGCTTGGTTTTTGACTGCGAAAATGATCTTGACTCTGAAATGGTTGGTGACCACTGCCTTACATAGTTCACCATTTTTTCCCCCCAGAACCCCGTGGGCAGTATACTGCTCTATGAAGGGAAAAGGGTGTCATTTGGTACGCAGACTGAGAGATAGCCACGGCTGCTACTCTGTCACAGTTGCTGCCATCCTACCGCTCTAACCTAAATTACAAACGGACCATTAAGCTTTATTGTGGGAAATCACACAAATGGGTAGATTTATGTCCGAAGTCAAGCTTTTATGAAATGGATACATCTGGAACACAGATTGTGGCAAAGAAATGAGAGCTGGAGAGTCCAAAATTCATATCAACCTGACCAGCGATTACTTCCCTGTCATTCTAACACAATTCCTATGGACATTTGGACCTCGGATATGATTGCAAATGCAAAATGTTGCCAACTGCATTAATAATGTACACTGAACAAAAATATAAACACAACATGCAGTGTTGGTCCCATGTTTAATGTAATGTAATGTAAAATCCCTGGCATTTTCCATATGCACAAGAAGCTTATTTCTCTCATATTCTGTGTACAAATTTGTTTACATCCCTGTTAGTGAGCAATTCTCCTTTGCCAATATAATCCATCCACCTGACAGGTGTGGCATATCAAGAAGCTGATTAAAGAGCATGATCATTACACAGGTGCACCTTGTGCTGAGGCCACTTTAATTGTTCAGTTTTGTCACACAACACAATGCCACAGATGTCTCAAGTTTTAATGAGGCGTGCAATTGGCATGCTGACTGCAGGAATGTCCACCAGAGGTGTTGCCTGACCATAAGCTGCCTCCAATGTCGTTTTAGAGAATTTGAAGGTACTTCCAACCGGCCTCACAACCGCAAACTATGTGTAACCACGCCAGCCCAGGACCTCCACATCTGGTTTCTTCACCTACGGGATTGTCTGAGGGGGGGCGAGGTGGTACTCATTCTGATTGGCTGGGCCTGGCTACTCAGTGGGTGGTCCTGGCTGCCAAGTGGGTGGGCCTATGTGCTCCAAGGCCCACCCATGGCTGCGCCCCTGCCCAGTCATGTGAAATCCATAGATCAGGGCCTCATGAATTTATTTCAATTGACTGATTTCCTTATATGAACTGTAACTCAGTCAAATCTTTGAAATTGTTGCATGTTGCATTTATATTTTTGTTCAGAATATTTAATCAAGTACGGTTGGATTCATGTGTAAATGTTTAACTTTGAATATGATAAAAGTGTATTTGATCACCGTCATTGTCTCACACTCGAGTTTAGTGTCACTTACTTGAGCTTTCCTTTCACTTGACCTGTGGGGACACAATTACGCATTCAGCAACTGTGGCAACAGCGACTTGTGGTTGGTTTTTGTTGCTAAGCAAAGCAGGTACATAATGTGCAGTTCTATACAACAGTAATCTCTCTTTCATTTGGCCATCGACTGGATCAATACCTCCTCTTAGGGTCATTTTTCCAAAATGACATGGTTTTCCAGAAATACCAGTTGGAGGATTTTAGGATTTCCTGATAGTTCCCTCATGATTACGTCAATCTTACAACCAGGATGTCTGGACAACAAGAGACTTTGGAGAAAGTAGCAGAATTTATTTTACCATTGCGACATAGCATAGGACTTCACACAGCCCTAACACTCACCTCCCAAAAATGCACAACTGACGTGGCTCTGCGTATGTGACTCCTACTCAACTGAATGTATTCTAGATCGTGGCTCTGTATAACATGACTGACTCCTACTCAACTGAATGTATTCTAGATCGTGGCTCTGCGTACATGACTCCTACTCAACTGAATGTATTCTAGATCGTGGCTCTGTGTACCATGACTGACTCCTACTCAACTGAATGTTGGAACCGTGCTGAGAATTCGAAAAGTATGAAAGCCAACGGTCCAATATTCTAATACGTGGCTGTGCGGATGCAGACTCAATGTGGACTCTGATAAGCACCTATGGATGACAAAGCGTCCATGAGTATAGTTTGTGCACATAAATCTATATGTCTGAAACGTTCTCAACCTATTTCAATCTGTCCATTATTCTTTTATCCATCTATTCATCTTATGTCTGTCCATCCATCCATCCATCCATAATTTCTACCTTTTGTCATACAGGAGTGCAGAGCATTGAGGTAAAAAAGAGACAGCGTCCACTGGAGACAGCGTCCAAGATGGCCGACCGTTGTTTTCAACTTAATCTACTCACGTTCTCATACACCGTTTCGCGGTGGTTGTTAATTAAATGTTAATATCTTCGGATGTGATGTAAAAACAAAATCAGAAGACAATTACATGAATAATTCAATTGATATCATTTTTGCACAATGTTGACAACGAAATTCGTCTTTTGACAAATTTTCCAATTGGACTTCTCTGGGAATGGAATTTTCTTTTTGGGCTCGAATTCCGGTAAACTGCAATACCGAAAGTGTCCTCTTAGCACAGTGGAAAGCGTGCTTCTAGAACGGAACCCTGGGGCCTTGGTATAGACACTATTGAGTTAGCTTTAGCCCAATTCAGTCTCCTTAGCCACTTTCCAGCTACCTCTAGTCTGTGTATGCTCGAGAGAGAGAGAGAGAGAGAGAGAGAGAGAGAGAGAGAGAGAGAGAGAGAGAGAGAGAGAGAGAGAGAGAGAGAGAGAGAGAGAGAGAGGCTTGGCATTGATGCAGGCTACCGGGATTGATCCCCGCTCGCGGGCCTCCCTCCCAAGCCCAATTACAACACTGTGCTTTTGATTACCCTCCAAGGCTCTATTTTGGGCGATTCAAACATCCACCGCCGACCCACCTTTCATTCCTCTGCTCACTCATCCTCACCAACTAAAGCACTTTCTTAAATGTTTAGATGCGGCAATCCCAGAATCTCGGGGATCCTCCCACACAAGCTGAGTCATGTGCTTGGGTTCTCTGGGCTGTAACCACTTCTTCCCGATCCCAAGCCAGTTCACATATTGCTTACTTCAATACAGGGTTTCCGGTGAGGAGGCATGTCTATGACTCATATTCATTTTGGTCTGTTATATAAAAAAAGACCTGGCTGCATGTCCATAAGCACGCCGACTCCAGTATGAAAGGAGGAACAAAAGGAACAAACACTCAAGCAATTAGCTGCAGAAGGAAAGAAATCCTCTGTCAAAAAAAGTGCTTATACTCAAGGTTAGCCCTCTCATGACATGCTGGGTGTTTAGATCCTATGGAACACTTCCCACAGCATGGACTGTAACCATGGCAATGCACATGACCTTCTGGCTGTTTTCCTCTGTGGAGAAAGAGAAAACAGCTTTCGGAGGACGAGGCAGGCGGCAGGGTGGTTCTGTTATTCCATTGGCAATGGAGTGTGGATGTCGGTGTTATTTTTGGAGTTTGTTGTTTGGGAGTGGGGCTGAAATGGCTGAAATAGGCTCTCAGGCTTACATGAATAACAGTTGAAGATTAGTCTGGCTCTGAACAAAATGTCCATTCTGGGTCTAGCTGTTGCTCTGGTTGAAACCGTGGACAGCTGACTAAATGACCGACAACTGGACCTTGTGGAGTACAGTATGTTCATTCAAACCTATGTTGATATCTACTTATCTAGAAATATATTTATTTTCTGTAATTAGATTGCGATGATTAAATGGATAACTTTATTCGGTCTGGCTACAATACATGAATCACAATAGCATAATTGAGAGTTTGCTTTCCACATCAATATCTGTAACTGTCTACATAGAAGCATATGGCCTCTAATGTCATTGATATCAAGACATATTTGTTTGATACCTCAGTCACTGATGACACAATGATGACTGCATATCATAGATAAAAAATAAAACGGAGAACTTTAACACTGTGGTGGGAATGTTCAGGCTGTTTCAATATATAAAGCAACCGGAGGAGAGGACAGATACATCCAGATGCTGCTTAATCAGTGTAGCTATAGCTTCTCCGCAGATGTTTAAAAGCCTTAGAGGACATCTGCATAATGCATAACTGGCTAGTGCACTGTGTTGTGTCTGTCAGAAGATGTACAGTATCTTACCAACCTGCATGAATGAGTCTGGGCGGTCAGATCAAGAGGTTGGGAGGATCGTTTGAATATATAAACTAGCTAGATCCTGACTTCCACTTAAGTCAAATTTGAACTTAGTTTCACATTGACGTCAATGCGTTAGTATGAGAAAATTTGACCTAAGTGGAAGTTATGATTTGCCTTACTGCACCATAGTATGATAACTTGTCTTCGTGTTGACTAATGATCAATCCTGATCATTAATCAAAATGTGTTCTTGTCATTACTGTTGATTGGAACTAAGAATTAAGGAGAAGTGAGATGCAAAGGAATTTCTCAATTTCAGGGAATGTTTTCTGGCAAAGGGGAGAGGAGAGTTGATCTGATCAGTTGGCTTGAGCTTTTTGGGGGTTAAATCCATCATGTTGCTCTCTTTCTCCATCCCTCTCTCTATCTCTCTTTCTCTCCATAAAACCAGCCATCTATTTCTCTCTAAAAACGATCCATCCATTTCACCACTTAAACCTCTCAAAGCCTACGGGATTCAATTCCTCCATCGGCTGCACAAGCCTCAGGGTGCTGGTACCATGAAATTAAAATCCAACCGGCTTAACTTTGACAAAATAAATGTTTTCGTTCATCAAGTGCCTTTGTTCCCAATGTTCTCGAACAAAATGATTCCACATTATTTCCCAGGCTGCACCGTGATCAAATACCTGCATGGTGAAATCCCAAATGACAACGCTGAAGTTTCACAAAGTAGAGGTTTTCTCTTACATAACTCTTTATTAAAACCAATACTCATTTTCCTAATGTCAGGGGAATTGGGTTGACAATTAAGTCAGTGGTAAAAGCGATGGTCAGTGAGGGACTGCTTTGTGTGTATGCACAACAATGTGTGTGTGTGTGTGTGTGTGTGTGTTTGTTAGATGGACTGGTTAAGGTGGAGATTTTCATTAGTGCTGCATGAGTCAACAGCCTTTTCAGAGAGCTGTCCCATCGTCACTAATTACACACTCCTGCATTTGGAGTTTTAATTGGGAAACTGATCTATGCATAACGTCCCTTTCTATCAGGATCCCAACCGGTGTGGGTTGCATAATTAACCAAAACTAGCGTTTATCTGTCACATCTTTATGTTTCTGCAATTGTTGCCATATTTCATTATTACTTTTGTTCAAATTAATAACGCAGTATGTAATTACGTTCTATGTGCTCTGATTTATGAGCCGCTTGTATTCCTGCAATTGGGACTTTGATAAAGTAATGACTCTCAGTGAATTATGGGTATTGTTAGAGCTTTGGATCTGTGGTGCTGACACTAACAACGATAGAGGTGACATCACCGACAAGGCAATAACGGACAGAGTGCTGACTCGCGTTGTGCCTAATCACATCCACTGAATCAGACACTGTTTTTGAGCGCAGTTCAGGTGATTGTGTGTGTGTGTGTGTGTGTGTGTGTGTTTGTTGCACTGTAAACACGTTTGTCTATTTGAACATGCATTTGTTTGTGTATATAGTAAAATACGTGTGTGTGTGTGTGTGTGTGTGTGTGTGTGTGTGTGTGTGTGTGTGTGTGTGTGTGTGTTTGTGACACCAGTACAGTACATCTACCTCCTCGCCATAACAACAAGTGTCTGCGATTCTGTCACGGCCACCAATCTCTCTCTCTAACCATGCATTTCTGCTGCTGTTCTCCTACTAGTCACCAGATATATTGATTACAATTCATAAAAGAACTCCATGCCTGGGAGAAAGCTTGGGGCCTTCTTACAGTATTATGCAGTCAGCCATAACTAAAATATAGATCATTAACGGTCATTAAAGGTCCTCGAAGGGCATATTTGGAGAGGTGGAAAAGGAGTCTGGGTGGATGGATGAGGTTTGTCCGAGGCTGCTTACCAAACAGTACCCTATTCCCTAGTGCACTACAGGGCCCATAGGGCTCTGGTCAAAAGTAGTGCATTATATCGGGAATAGGGTTTTCATTTGGGATGCAGAGTGCTGAGAGAGTGTTAAACCCTCTGTCAGAAAGCCCCCAGACAGAGTGCTGAGAGAGTGTTAAAGCCTCTGTCAGAAAGCCCCCAGACAGAGTGCTGAGAGAGTGTTAAAGCCTCTGTCAGAAAGCCCCCAGACAGAGTGCTGAGAGAGTGTTAAAGCCTCTGTCAGAAAGCCCCCAGACAGAGTGCTGAGAGAGTGTTAATTAAACCCTCTGTCAGAAAGCCCCCAGACAGAGTGCTGAGAGAGTGTTAAACCCTCTGTCAGAAAGCCCCCAGACAGAGTGCTGAGAGAGTGTTAAAGCCTCTGTCAGAAAGCCCCCAGACAGAGTGCTGAGAGAGTGTTAAACCCTCTGTCAGAAAGCCCCAAGACAAAATCTACTTTCTTGAAGGGTGAGCTTTTCAATGATGTCTCATTCTCCTTACAGAGGCATCATGGGAAGGAAAACAAGATACTTTCTCAACAACAAAAAACACAGGAACAAGAGCGGACATGTTCACTGCACCTTTCACACTGCACTTGATGAGAGTGGACAGCTACATTTTGATGCAGCAACACCCCCCTCCCATTTCACATTGACAAAAAACTCTAGCACTTCAAAACTGAAGCACTACATTCAAAGCCTCTGGATGCAAAAGAAAATAGAGCAAACAAACTTACGACTCGCTTGTTATTATATTCTTCATTAGAAAATAACTAATTCTGCAAATAATTAACAAAGCAGCGGTGGACATAAAACGACAGCTCATGAATTTGCAAATGATCGATGTAAAATAGCATTTTATAATTGTTTTCTCTCCGGACAAGATCTTTCTTGCATTTCATCTTGCGTGAATACGTGATGGACGAAGGAAATCTCCTAGTACTGTAGAAAGCATCTCCACAGCCTAGTGATGTCCTCTGCTTCCTGTAAATAAGACCAGAGGCTGATTTCAGCACCATGGACAGCAGCACAGCAGCCCACAACATTACAGAGGCTGATTTCAGCACCATGGACAGCAGCACAGCAGCCCACAACATTACAGAGGCTGATTTCAGCACCATGGACAGCAGCACAGCAGCCCACAACATTACAGAGGCTGACTTCAGTTCCATGGACAGCAACACAGCAGCCCACAACATTACAGAGGCTGATTTCAGCTCCATGGACAGCAGCACAGGAGCCCATGACGCGAGAGAGGCTGATTTCAGCACCACAGACAGCACCACATCAGCCCATTAGAGAGGCTCGCTTTAGCACCACGGACAGCACCACAGTGACATTTCCCACTATAAAAACCTCTAACTTATCTGCCCTCCACAGCAGTAGTGGTGACTACACAGAGTAATTCAAGGTTCGCTGCACACTGACTCCTGTGTGAACAGGATGCATGTAGGAGCCTCTGGCTAAATGGAATGTGTGCTGCTATTCTGAGATCAGTGGAGCTTTTCTATCTGCTGCTATGGGGGCAGAGAGGCGGGTGGGGAGGGAAGGATGGGTGGAGGGGGGTGGGGAGGGGAGGGAAGGGGAGGGAGATAAGGCATATCCAACACAGAGCAGGAGTTATCACTATGTATCTCCACACAGCCAAGTGCATATCTATGACATCCATATGTTTCCCTGGATAAAATGTGACATCTATGTGTTTCCCTGGATAAAATGAGACATCTATGTGTTTCCCTAGATAAAATGAGACATCTATGTGTTTCCCTGGATAAAATGAGACATCTATGCGTTTCCCTAGATAAAAAGAGACATCTAAACTCAGCAAAAAAAGAAATGTCCTCTCACTGTCAACTGCGTTTATTTTCAGCAAACTTAACATGTATAAATATTTGTATGAACATAACAAGATTCAACAACTGAGACACAAACTGAGCAAGTTCCACAGACATGTGACCAACAGAAATGTAATCATGTGTCCCTGAAGAAAGGGGGGGGTCAAAATCAAAAGTAACAGTCAGTATCTGGTGTGGCCACCAGCTGCATTAAGTACTGCAGTGCATCTCCTCCTCATGGACTGCACCAGATTTGCCAGTTCTTGCTGTGAGATGTTACCCCACTCTTCCACCAAGGCACCTGCAAGTTCCCGGACATTTCTGGGGGGGGAATGGCCCTAGCCCTAACCCTCTGATCCAACAGGTGCCAGACGTGCTCAATGGGATTGAGATCCGGGCTCTTCGCTGGCCATGGCAGAACACTGACATACCTGTCTTGCAGAAAATCATGCACAGAACGAGCAGTATGGCTGGTGGCATTGCCATGCTGGAGGGTCATGTCAGGATGAGCCTGCAGGAAGGGTACCACATGAGGGAGGAAGATGTCTTCCCTGTAATGCACAGCGTTGAGATTGCCTGCAATGACAACAAGCTCCAATGGCACGTTGTGTTAGCTAATCCAAGTTCATCATTTTAAGAAACAGACACCTCACAAGTCCTCAACTGGCAGCTTAATTAAATAGTGGCCGCAAAACACTAGCAGCTTCTGGCAGCTTCATTAAATAGTAACTGCAAAACACCAGTCTCAACGTCAACAGTGAAGAGGCGACTCTGGAATGCCGGCCTTCTAGATAGAGTTCCTCTGTCCAGTGTCTGTGTTATTTTGCCCATCTTAATCTTTTTTTTTATTGGCCAGTCTGAGATGTGGCTTTTTCTTTGCAACTCTGCCTAGAAGGTCAGCATCCCAGGGTCGCCTCTTCACTGTTGACGTTGAGACTGGTGTTTTGCGGTTACTATTTAATGAAACTGCCAGTTGAGGACTTGTGAGGCGTCTGTTTCTCAAACTAGACATTCTAATGTACTTGTCCTCTTGCTCAGTTGTGCGCCGGGGCCTCCCACTCCTCTTTCTATTCTGTTTAAAGCCAGTTTGTACTGTTCTGTGAAGGGAGTTGTACACAGCGTTGTACACGATCTTCAGTTTCTTGGCAATTTCTCGCATGGAATAGCCTTGATTTCTCAGAACAAGAATAGACTGACGAGTTTCAGAAGAAAGGTCTTTGTTTCTGGCCATTTTGAGCCTGTAATCGAATCCACAAATGCTGATGCTCTAGATACTAAACTAGTCTAAAGAAGGCCAGTTTTTTTTATTTGATTTATTTATAATGATAAACTTGGATTAGCTAACACAATGTGCCATTGGAACACAGGAGTGATGGTTGCTGATAATGGGCCCCTGTACACCTATGTAGATATTCCATTAAAAAATCTGCCATTTCCAGCTACAATAGTCATGTACAACATTAATATCTACACTGTATGTATTATCAATTTGATGTTATTTTAATGGATTTAAAAAAAAAAAAATCTTTCAAAAACAAGGACATTTCTAAGTGACCCCAAACTTTTGCACGGTAGTGTATGTTTCCCTGGATAAAATGAGACATCTATGTGTTTCCCTGGCTAAAATAAATAGACATACACACACTTGCTCATACACATGCAAGCACACATGCACGTATGCGCGCGCACACACACACAAACAAACAAGCAACAGCGCTCGAGTAATCAGATTAGCTTGACAGAGTGTTGTGTCGTTAGGCGGGTTTATCTTGCACTCGACAACCTGCCCTTGATGAGGAGTTTAAACGGGTCGTGCTCCCCTTCAATCACCACAGTCTTTTGCCATGCCCAGTCATAATTCTCCCCAAAAGATGCCCGCATTAAGTTAATTATTCATGTTCCGAGCTGCCACAGTCTATTTTTATCACAAAGCCCTCACAGGTATACAAGCTCCGAGCGGCGGCACAGTGACTGTTTTCAAATCTGAAACCTGGGGCTCCAGTGCATCCCTTGGAGCCCTGGTCAACACAACCCTGTTCAACACATTCCCTGTTCAACACAACCCTGGTCAATACAATTCCTGGACAACACAACCCTGTTCAACACAACACTGTTCAACACAACACTGTTACAACCCTGTTCAACACAACACTGTTACAACCCTGTTCAACACAACACTGTTACAACCCTGTTCAACACAACACTGTTCAACACAACCCTGTTCAACACAACACAACACTGTTCAACACAACACTGTTACAACCCTGTTCAACACAACACTGTTACAACCCTGTTCAACACAACACTGTTACAACCCTGTTCAACACAACCCTGTTCAACACAACCCTGTTCAACACAACCCTGTTCAACACAACACTGTTCAACACAAGCATGTGTGAACAGGTAAAACTAAACTAAAGCTACACAACAACACAATAGGTTCTTTAGGTATTGATCCAAATCCCTATTTTCCCAGCAACACTGCTGTGGTGACGTATAGGAGGGGAGTGGAGCCGGGACTTGTTTTGACAGCTGGAGCAGATGGATGAGCAGCGAGCGACGGCAGGTTGGCATCTCCGTTAGCGAGCGTCGGTGTGTGTTGTGTGCCCAAACTTGCTCAGGCACTGGGCGCCATATGCATTTTGAGTGTTTACGGAGCCGTGGTTGTGGAGGGGGGGGAGGTTTGGGGAGCATTGCACCCAAGCAGTGTGTGTCTGTGTGTATATCTGTGTGTGTGTGTGTGTGTGTGTGTGTGTGTCTGTCTGTGTGACTGTGTATCGGTCTGTGTGTATCTGTCTGTGTGTCTGTCTGTCTGTGTGACTGTGTATCGGTCTGTGTGTGTGTGTGTGTGTGTGTCTGTGTGACTGTGTATCGTTCTGTGTGTATCTGTGTGTGTGTGTGTGTCTCTGTCTGTCTGTCTATGTGACTGTGTATCGTTCTGTGTGTATCTGTGTGTGTGTGTGTGTGTGTGTCTGTCTGTGTGTGTGTGTATCAGTGTGCTGTAATTCCCGTACGTTCACCAGTCCGTCGTATTTGGATAGAAACCCATTACTATTCCTGTCACACAGCAACAGTAAAGAGGAGAAGCATCACCCCAAGCAGGCAGGCAGGTAAGAGCATTATGCAGCAACACACTCACACTTGAATGTCCATTCGCTACCTTCTGGCTGTGTGAGTCTGTATGCACCGCACAAATGTGTGAGTATGTATGAGTATAGATATATTGGATTCATGTACGTGAGCTTGTGTGTGTGTGTGTGTTTGATGAGCTTATGTGTGTGTGTGTTTGTGCATCCGTGTGTGTGCGTGCGTTTGTGAGACAGATTCCATCACTCACCCTGGCTGTTGGGTCCCCCGTCCCCCTCTTCTGTGTCAGTTAGGTTGTTAAGCATCCTCGCTCCTCTATAACGGCTCTATAGGAGGGATACTACAACGCTTACCAGCCCCTTCTAGGCTTACTCCTGGCTTCTCCTTCACCAGGTGTCCTCCTCCACTAAACGTTTGACAATGCAGAACAAATGTAGTAGAAGGAGATGCTCTCCTCTGGTCCTGCCTCCCCTATGTGATGCTAAGCAGAGGAGCGAAGAGAGGCGGGCGAAAAAAATAGGGAGCGCTTTTTTTCTCTCCCTCTTTGCAGATCCTCCTCTCGTCGTCTCCTCGTCGCTTGTAAGCTCTCTCCCTCTCCCTCTCTCTCTCTCTCGAAATGAGGAGGTAGCAGTCACTCTCTCTCTCTCTCTCACACACACACACACACACACACACACACACACACACACACACACACACACACACACACACACACACACACACACACACACACTCTCTCTCTCTCTCTCTCTCTCTCTCTCCTTCACCCCAACATAATCAGTGTAATTTCACTAAATTGATCATGTATTCAAAGGGTATTATTGGCTATCCCTCCCTCTCTCCTCCCTCTTTCTTTCTCTCCTCTTCTCCCTTTCTCTTCCTCAGTCTTTTGCCTCTCCCTCTCTTCACAGCTGTCATATGGAAAGGTGATTTGAGAGGGAGGACTCTGCAGTGTTTGAAGAGTGAGCTTTAGCCTTCCTGGGCTCTATGCCTCTCAGCTCTGGTGTTCCTTCTCCGTGTCGCCTTAAGAAACTGTGGCTGGCAAGCGCTAGTCGCTTTAATGTCAGATGCAAATAGCACATTGTGTTACCAGCTTTTTTGAACAAGCACAATCAATATAATCTGGGTTCAGCATAGTTATAGACAATAAGGACGCGGGTGCTCATGCTGACACACACACATACACACACACACGCAAAGGGGGTCGACATGTATGTATTCTTAATCCTGTCCTTTTGATAATTTCCTTTAAATATAGACAGCTTTCTACCTATCCAGGGGGTCTGTACACAGTACTATATTTAAGTGTAGAATCGTATACAGTACATGGTGAGTGATGAAAGACTCTTGAGTGTGTAGTTGTTGAGACAGAAAGAACATCTTGTCCTTTCAAGAAAGGGGTGACTCACATAGATGAGAAAGATACATAGATTCATCTCTGTGTGTGTGTGTGTGTGTGTGTGTGTGTGTGTGTCACAGGTTGTGATACCACTCCAGAGATAAGAAAGCACTTCATCTTTAACAAGTCTGGGTACCACAGATGCACTCAAGACATTTCTATTAAAACAACTCCTCCTTTGGAATCACAAGGGATACAATGATTACGAAGCAGTGTTTAAAATCTCTCACCGTGGACACAGTACGCCTTTAATCAGCAACATCTTCCATTATGTCATGTGTGTGTTTTTGTTTTGTGTTTATGGATCCCATTAACACCCTGGAAAACAGTGTGAATTGTTACTGAGTCGCCTACCGTGGTTGAACAAATAGGAATGACAGGAGAGATCTTCATGAAGATATCGTGTCGGGCCGAATAACTGTATGTACCTGTGACTGTATTCATGACACAGCACTGTCTCTTGTGCCTTATTGATTAGAGAAGACATCAATTAAGAAGTAATACTATGTCTAGCCAACCATCCAATCAAAAGACTAAATTATGGTACAGTAAAAGATTGACTAACATTGATCAATAATGATGTGTGATTTACCCAATGATCGATCATTCATTATTGAGTATAACACTAATTTAGGTAGATATTCATTTAATCTCTGAGTATTGTGAGACCTATGGGCCTGTAGTACTCAACAACTAAACAACACTGGCCTATCCATGGAGGTTAACCAATTTCCCCTTTTACATATCAACCTGGTCCTACTCCCTACTTCTCCCCCCTTGGTCCTGACCCGTCGATGTTTGCAGATCTGAGGGATCTGGATAGGTTGAATTAGTGTAGTGGTAGAGCTCCCTCCTATTGCTGAGTTGGTCCCTTGGTTTACAGCCCAATGTATAATTGTTGAATCGTTGCCACAGTCACTAACGCAGTGTCACATCTGGGACATCTGGTGATAAGAATCATCTACAGAATCTACAGATCCGGTACAGAATTGTCTGTCCATATAATCAATAGAATCCTACAACCCATCTCTGTGGTGGTTCTATAACTGTTATAAGTACAGTTGGGTTCTCTATACTTCAAACATAGAACATAATACATTTCTGAACAATCAATGAATTAACATTTTTTACAATATGTTTCAATAACAACAATGAAACCAGTCAGAACTGCACACACAAACATCCATTAACCAGATAATTGTTTATTTATTTTACCACCAACTTCTGGTGAACCCACTTGGCAGCCATTCAGCACATCAGTTCAGGCTGAGTAATAAAAAGGAGCGAGGAGTTATGCTGCCGCTGTGGAAAATGATATGATAGCGGTGGTCTTCATGAACAATTCCTTAGATGCCATTTCCCCCGAAGCTAATCCCACTGGATCAAACCACTGACTCTCTCTGGTGAAGATTCAATGGATGTTATCATCTGTCTTAACCCCCCTCCGAACCAATTCATTCTCAACGGCATTCAGTCCGAAAGGTTCAGTACATAGGTTTGTCGTCTATACAACCATGGCAACCCCAACCAACCCCAGCCAGCCCCAGTCAACACCAGTCAACCCCAGCCAGCCCCAGTCAGCCCCAGCCAACCCCAGTCAACCCCAGCCAGCCCCAGTCAACCCCAGTCAACCCCAGTCAGCCCCAGCCAACCCCAGTCAACCCCAGCCAGCCCCAGTCAACCCCAGTCAACACCAGTCAACCCCAGCCAGCCCCAGTCAGCCCCAGCCAACCCCAGTCAACCCCAGCCAACCCCAGTCAACCTCAGCCAACCCCAGCCAACCCCAGTCAACCTCAGCCAACCCCAGCCAAACTCAGCCAACCGCAATGGACCCTTTTACTCCATTAAGCCAACCTCTTTGACGAAAGACTGGTTTTGGGTCAGATGAACTGTTGTGAAGAAGAAAAGTGCAAGCGCCACAGGAAGAATAGTATTGGGTAACCTGCCCTTGTGTACTCCAGCACTCCAATCGATAGGCAGAGCTGTTGAACACGGGGCATAACAGGATCAGGTGACATCAACAAAGCTGTGGCTTTGGTGTTGGGCTCGGGGAGAGACGGGCGCAGGGATCAAAACGTTGTCAACGCAAGCTCATGAGGGACGAGAAGCTTGTCTGTCAGACAGAGAACGCATTCTATGTTTAGCACGTTTGAGTGCGATGGGGGATGAGTCAGAAGAGTCCCTAGTAGTCGCTCTGTGTGTGTGTGTGTGTTTGTAGGAGGGTGTGGGAGTGTGAGTGCGTGTGCATGCATATGCGGATGTTTTTGTGTGTGTGTGAGCATGTGTGTTTGTGTGCATGCATACCCATGTGTGTATGTGTGTGCGTGTGTGTGTATGTTAGCATGTGTGGTCCACCATGAGCGGCCATCATCAACAATGTCAGTGGCTCCATTAGAACCCATTTTTTAACCCTGTCAGAGCACCTCCAAGACAAACGCACCATTCCAAACTCCTCGTAGAGTTGACAAACGCACCATTCCAAACTCCTCGTAGAGTTGACAACCGCACCATTCCAAACTCCTCATAGAGTTGACAAACGCACCATTCCAAACTCCTCGTAGAGTTGACAAACGCACCATTCCAAACTCCTCATAGAGTTGACAACCGCACCATTCCAAACTCCCCGTAGAGTTGACAAACGCTCCATTCCAAACTCCTCGTAGAGTTGACAAACGCACCATTCCAACCTCCTCGTAGAGTTGACAAACGCACCATTCCAAACTCCTCGTAGAGTTGACAAACGCACCATTCCAACCTCCTCGTAGAGTTGACAAACGCACCATTTCAAACTCCTCGTAGAGTTGACAAACGCACCATTCCAAAACTCCTCGTAGAGTTGACAAACGCACCATTCCAAACTCCTCGTAGAGTTGACAAACGCACCATTCCAAACTCCTCGTAGAGTTGACAAAACTCCAACCTCCTCGTAGAGTTGAGTAGAGTTGACAAACGCACCATTCCAAAACTCCTCGTAGAGTTGACAAACGCACCATTCCAAACTCCTCGTAGAGTTGACAAACGCACCATTCCAAACTCCCGTAGAGTTGACAAACACACCATTCCAAACTCCCCGTAGAGTTGACAAACGCACCATTCCAACCTCCTCGTAGAGTTGACAAACGCACCATTCCAAACTCCTCGTAGAGTTGACAAACGCACCATTCCAACCTCCTCGTAGAGTTGACAATGCACCATTCCGAACTCCTCGTAGAGTTGACAAACGCACCATTCCAAAACTCCTCGTAGAGTTGACAAACGCACCATTCCAAACTCCTCGTAGAGTTGACAAACGCACCATTCCAAACTCAACATAGGGCTCTTATTTAAATGAACTTAAAGCCCAGCTCTAAAAAGAGCAGGAATGAGAATCATTTGTTGAATAATGTTTTTGTAAATAGGTCCCTGGAAGAGGTCATACAGACTGAGTCCCACTACTCAAGGTTCCTCCTCCATAATGAAGAGAAAGACATTGGTTGATTAAAAAAACATATCATTCAGAGTAGAATCAGATGACATCTGGTGACCTTGTGTCGGGTCAAGGAAAGGATGGAGTGACACAAGGTGATGACGTGTGTTAAAATACACTGAACAAAAGTATAAATGCAACATGCAACAATTTTAAAGATTTTACTGAGTTACAGTTCATATAAGGAAATCAGTCAATTGAAATATATTCATTAGGCCCTAATCTATGGATTTCACATGACTGGAAATACAGATATGCATCTGTTGGTCACAGATAACTTTAAAAAAGGTTGAGGCGTGGATCAGAGGGGCGTAGTCAGTATCTGGTGTGACCACCATTTGCCTCATGCAGTGCGACACATCTCCTTCGCATAGAGTTGATCAGGCTGTTGATTGTGGCCTGTGGAATGTTGTCCCACTCCTCTTTAATGGATGTGAGAAGTTGCTGGATATTGGATGGAACTGGAACACGCTGTCTTACATGTCGATCCAGAACATCCCAAATGTGCTCAATGGTTGGTGACATGTCTGGTGAGTTTGCAGGCCCTGGAAGAACTGGGACATTTCTGTACAGATCCTTGTGACATGGGACTGTGCATTATCATGCTGAAACATGAGGTGATGGCGGTAGATGAATGGCACAACAATGGGCCTCAGCATCTCGTCACGGTATCTCTGTGCATTCAAATTGCCATCAATAAAATGCAATTGTGTTTGTTGTACGTGGTGGAAACTGAGGAAAACCTAAAAGTACATGATGTATACATGATGACGTGTGAGTTCAAATATACAGTGCCTTGCGAAAGTATTCGGCCCCCTTGAACTTTGCGACCTTTTGCCACATTTCAGGCTTCAAACATAAAGATATAAAACTGTATTTTTTTGTGAAGAATCAACAACAAGTGGGACACAATCATGAAGTGGAACGACGTTTATTGGATATTTCAAACTTTTTTAACAAATCAAAAACTGAAAAATTGGGTGTGCAAAATTATTCAGCCCCTTTACTTTCAGTGCAGCAAACTCTCTCCAGAAGTTCAGTGAGGATCTCTGAATGATCCAATGTTGACCTGAATGACTAATGATGATAAATACAATCCACCTGTGTGTAATCAAGTCTCCGTATAAATGCACCTGCACTGTGATTGTCTCAGAGGTCCGTTAAAAGCGCAGAGAGCATCATGAAGAACAAGGAACACACCAGGCAGGTCCGAGATACTGTTGTGAAGAAGTTTAAAGCCGGATTTGGATACAAAAAGATTTCCCAAGCTTTAAACATCCCAAGGAGCACTGTGCAAGCGATAATATTGAAATGGAAGGAGTATCAGACCACTGCAAATCTACCAAGACCTGGCCGTCCCTCTAAACTTTCAGCTCATACAAGGAGAAGACTGATCAGAGATGCAGCCAAGAGGCCCATGATCACTCTGGATGAACTGCAGAGATCTACAGCTGAGGTGGGAGACTCTGTCCATAGGACAACAATCAGTCGTATATTGCACAAATCTGGCCTTTATGGAAGAGTGGCAAGAAGAAAGCCATTTCTTAAAGATATCCATAAAAAGTGTCGTTTAAAGTTTGCCACAAGCCACCTGGGAGACACACCAAACATGTGGAAGAAGGTGCTCTGGTCAGATGAAACCAAAATTGAACTTTTTGGCAACAATGCAAAACGTTATGTTTGGCGTAAAAGCAACACAGCTCATCATCCTGAACACACCATCCCCACTGTCAAACATGGTGGTGGCAGCATCATGGTCTGGGCCTGCTTTTCTTCAGCAGGGACAGGGAAGATGGTTAAAATTGATGGGAAGATGGATGGAGCCAAATACAGGACCATTCTGGAAGAAAACCTGATGGAGTCTGCAAAAGACCTGAGACTGGCACGGAGATTTGTCTTCCAACAAGACAATGATCCAAAACATAAAGCAAAATCTACAATGGAATGGTTCAAAAATAAACATATCCAGGTGTTAGAATGGCCAAGTCAAAGTCCAGACCTGAATCCAATCGAGAATCTGTGGAAAGAACTGAAAACTGCTGTTCACAAATGCTCTCCATCCAACCTCACTGAGCTCGAACTGTTTTGCAAGGAGGAATGGGAAAAAATTTCAGTCTCTCGATGTGCAGAACTGATAGAGACATACCCCAAGCGACTTACAGCTGTAATCGCAGCAAAAGGTGGCGCTACAAAGTATTAAATTAAGGGGGCTGAATAATTTTGCACGCCCAATTGTTCAGTTTTTGATTTGTTAAAAAAGTTTGAAATATCCAATAAATGTCGTTCCACTTCATGATTGTGTCCCACTTGTTGTTGATTCTTCACAAAAAAATACAGTTTTATATCTTTATGTTTGAAGCCTGAAATGTGGCAAAAGGTCGCAAAGTTCAAGGGGGCCGAATACTTTCGCAAGGCACTGTATATCTATGTACACATATAGTATATAGTAAAGACCTCCTTTGGGTGTACAGTACATTTCTGCATATAACACACAAGAGCCTCCACTAATTAAAACTGCATTCAACAACCTCAACTTTGTTGAGCCGTGAATTGAAAGGAAAGGAAAAATACATTTGATTAAATATACATAGACACAATTAAGACATAGACACAATTAAGACATAGACACAATTAAGACATAGACACAATTAAGACATAGACACAATTAAGACATAGACACAATTAAGACATAGACACAATTAAGACATAGACACAATTAAGACATAGACACAATTAAGACATAGACACAATTAAGACATAGACACAAATACATAGACACAATTCCAAAAGTGAAATATTAAAACAACTCAAATAAAATGTAGGATTTATGTGAACTAAGTGTTATATTGCAGTGATTTCAGAAAATAACTTTAAACTTTAACGTCCTACTAGTCAAACGGCACGTCTCATAATGAGCTCTCTCTCCCGTTAGATTTCCCCTGTCTCTGGAAAGGCCTTTGGAGATAGAACAGTCTAATACCCTTCTTCACAAAGCTTCACAGGGCTCATACTGTCTGATGGCCTTGAGATAGAAGCTGTTTTTCAGTCTCTCGGTCCCAGCTTTGATGCACCTGTACTGACCTCGCCTTCTGGATGACAGCGGGGTGAACAGGCAGTGGCTCGGGTGGTTGATGTCCGTGATGATCTTTATGGCCTTCCTGTAGCATCGGGTGGTGTAGGTGTCCCGGAGGGCAGGTAGTTTGCCCCCGGTGATGCGTTGTGCAGACCTCACTACCCTCTGGAGAGCCTTACGGTTGAGAGCGGTGCAGTTGCCATACCAGGCGGTGATACAGCCCGCCAGGATGCTGGCCTCGATTGTGCATCTGTAGAAGTTTGTGAGTGCTTTTGGTGACAAGCCGAATTTCTTCAGCCTCCTGAGGTTGAAGAGGCGCTGCTGCGCCTTCCTCACGATGCTGTCTGTGTGAGTGGACCAATTCAGTTTGTCTGTGATGTGTATGCCGAGGAACTTAAAACTTGCTACCCTCTCCACTACTGTTCCATCGATGTGGATGGGGGGGGTGTTCCCTCTGCTGTTTCCTGAAGTCCACAATCATCTCCTTAGTTTTGTTGACGTTGAATGTGAGGTTATTTTCCTGACACCACACTCCGAGGGCCCTCACCTCCTCCCTGTAGGCCGTCTCGTCGTTATTGGTAATCAAGCCTACCACTGTTGTGTCGTCCGCAAACTTGATGATTGAGTTGGAGGCGTGCATGGCCACGCAGTCGTGGGTGAACAGGGAGTACAGGAGAGGGCTCAGAACGCACCCTTGTGGGGCCCCAGTGTTGAGGATCAGCGGGGAGGAGATGTTGTTGCCTACCCTCACCACCTGGGGCGGCCCGTTAGGAAGTCCAGTACCCAGTTGCACAGGGCGGGGTCGAGACCCAGGGTCTCGAGCTTGATGACGAGCTTGGAGGGTACTATGGTGTTGAATGCCGAGCTGTAGTCGATGAACAGCATTCTCACATAGGTATTCCTCTTGTCCAGATGGGTTAGGGCAGTGTGCAGTGTGGTTGAGATTGCATCGTCTGTGGACCTATTTGGGCGGTAAGCAAATTGGAGTGGGTCAAGGGTGTCAGGTAGGGTGGAGGTGATATGGTCCTTGACTAGTCTCTCAAAGCACTTCATGATGACGGATGTGAGTGCTACGGGGCGGTAGTCGTTTAGCTCAGTTACCTTAGCTTTCTTGGGAACAGGAACAATGGTGGCCCTCTTGAAGCATGTGGGAACAGCAGACTGGTATAGGGATTGATTGAATATGTCTTGGCAACGCTTTGATTCAGAGGCAACATCCAAAGAGGGGAGAGTATCTCCTGCAGCCGTGGCGGGAAGCTGCTAGGGTCAGGTTATAGCGGGGGGCATTAAAAAGGTGAACCTGACAGAACTATTGAGCTATGTTGCCGAAACCCCCTGGAACGTTCCAGATTAAAGACGTAGTGGGTGGATAGAGAATGGTGTAGCCGTCCTCGTCGAGGAACTAAAGGGCCACAGTCCAGAGGATCAGACCCACTGAGAGGAGAGAGATATTTCAAGTGTTTTGTCATCTGAAGTGCCTGCGATATATGAGAGTAAAACTTTTGTGTTCAACTGACTAGGTTTCCCATTTCAATACCAACACGGTTTTTGTATCACATTACGGCGCCACACAGTCTCATGGTGCTGGTTTAACGGAGCGTCTTCCTTCCATCAGCACACTAGTCATTTATTCCCCCTTTTTATTTATTCCAATTTAGGCACAGAGAGCAGGAACAATGTTTAACGATTTGACCCCATTCTCCCACATAAGAAAAGAGTGTCGAACGAGAGCAAATTCTGCTATCCAGATGAGGGATATCAGTAGAAATCAGAGGAGGAACTAACAGGCTATTTGCGTACATGTTTTAATTTGGACTACCCATTACAGTATGTGGGCCTATCTCCTCTTAGAAGTCACTAAATCTACAGAAAATATACACACTCGACATTCAATAAACAGAAAGGGCTTTTGTTGAAAGGGGATGACCGAATCATCCTGCATAATACAGATCAATGTTTGGGACATATAAACCACATCAGAGGGATTACCTGTCTCAGAGAATTGGCAGCCCTATTGTTAGCTTAGTGGTAATTGGCAGCCCTATTGTTAGCTTAGTGGTAATTGGCTGCAATAATGAGGAAAAAGAAGAAGAAAACTACAGTGCACACAAATATAAATATCTCCTGAGACCACCAAAACAGTATAGGACCCTAGGGTTATTTATACATAGAAGAAATGATACCTCATTAGTACTTTTTGTTAGTTGATACATGCAAGTAGATACTGAAGACTGATACTGTTCGAATTTCAAATGAGATTTCCAGTGTGTGTGGAAAATAATATTGTTGTATTTTACTGCACACCGTGCTGTTCAGTACTGAAGGTTAGAGAATGAAAGCCACACCGTGCTGTTCAGTACTGAAGGTTCCAGAATGTAAGCCACACTGTGTTGTTCAGGACGGAAGGTTCCAGAATGTAAGCCACACTGTGCTGTTCAGTACTGAAGGTTCCAGAATGTAAGCCACATCGTGCTGTTCAGTACTGAAGGTTCCACAAGGTAATACCCACTGTGTTGTTCAGAATGTAAGCCACACCGTGCTGTTCAGTACTGAAGGTTCCAGAAGGTAAGCCACAGTGTGTTGTTCAGTACGGAAGGTTCCAGAATGTAAGCCACACTGTGTTGTTCAGGACGGAAGGTTCCAGAATGTAAGCCACACCGTGCTGTTCAGTACTGAAGGTTCCAGAATGTAAGCCACACTGTGCTGTTCAGTACTGAAGGTTCCAGAATGTAAGCCACACTGTGTTGTTCAGTACTGAAGGTTCCAGAATGTAAGCCACACTGTGCTGTTCAGTACTGAAGGTTCCAGAATGTAAGCCACACTGTGTTGTTCAGGACAGAAGGTTCCAGAATGTAAGTCACACCGTGCTGTTCAGTACTGAAGATTCCAGAATGTAAGCCACACCGTGCTGTTCAGTACGGAAGGTTCCAGAAGGTAATACCCACTGTGTTGTTCAGTACTGAAGGTTCCACAAGGTAATACCCACTGTGTTGTTCAGTACTGAAGGTTCCACAAGGTAATACCCACTGTGTTGTTCAGTACTGAAGGTTCCAGAAGGTAAGCCACAGTGTGTTGTTCAGTACGGAAGGTTCCAGAATGTAAGCCACACTGTGTTGTTCAGGACGGAAGGTTCCAGAATGTAAGTCACACCGTGCTGTTCAGTACTGAAGGTTCCACAAGGTAATACCCACTGTGTTGTTCAGTACTGAAGGTTCCACAAGGTAATACCCACTGTGTTGTTCAGTACTGAAGGTTCCAGAAGGTAATACCCACTGTGTTGTTCAGTACTGAAGGTTCCAGAAGGTAATACCCACTGTGTAGTTCAGTACTGAAGGTTCCAGAAGGTAATACCCACTGTGTTGTTCAGTACAGAAGGTTCCAGAATGTAAGTCACACCGTGCTGTTCAGTACTGAAGATTCCAGAATGTAAGCCACACCGTGCTGTTCAGTACGGAAGGTTCCAGAAGGTAATACCCACTGTGTTGTTCAGTACTGAAGGTTCCACAAGGTAATACCCACTGTGTTGTTCAGTACTGAAGGTTCCAGAAGGTAATACCCACTGTGTTGTTCAGTACTGAAGGTTCCAGAAGGTAAGCCACAGTGTGTTGTTCAGTACGGAAGGTTCCAGAATGTAAGCCACACTGTGTTGTTCAGGACGGAAGGTTCCAGAATTTAAGTCACACTGTGCTGTTCAGTACTGAAGGTTCCAGAATGTAAGCCACACCGTGCTGTTCAGTACGGAAGGTTCCAGAAGGTAATACCCACTGTGTTGTTCAGTACTGAAGGTTCCAGAAGGTAATACCCACTGTTTTGTTCAGTACTGAAGGTTCCAGAATGTAATACCCACTGTGTTGTTCAGTACTGAAGGTTCCAGAAGGTAAGCCACAGTGTGTTGTTCAGTACGGAAGGTTCCAGAAGTCCAGCATCAACACTAAAGACCATATTTTCATCAAGCAAAAGAGCACATATCTGCTCAAAGAAAAACATCAAACTCAATCTCCAGGAAACGTTTTTATTTAAGGTTTTTCAAAGTTTTTCATTAAAAAGGTTCTTCAAAGTTTTTCAGAGTTATAAGGGTTAAGTTTTTCAGAGTTATAAGGGTAAGTTGCAGTACATAAACTTTATTTTTCTTTATTTGACCTTTATTTTACTAGGCAAGTCAGTTAAGAACAAATTCTTATTTTCAATGATGGCCTAGGAACAGTGGGTTAACTGCCTGTTCAGGGGCAGAACGACAGATTTGTACCTTGTCAGCTCGGGGATTTGAACTTGCAACCTTTCGGTTACTAGTCCAACGCTCTAACCACTCTAACCACTAGGCTACCCCACTGCCCCAAATAGAATCATGTGCTAGAATCATAGAATCATGTGCTTTCCTTTCTAATTGGAATAATAACTAACTCACTGCTCACTACCATTTGCTTGTGCAAAATGTCACGCTTTAATTTAAAAATACATGAATAGCTCCTGCAGTCAGGTGTGATCAATGACTGTTTTATAATTACACTATGGCACATCACAGGAAATGTGGAACAAGATCTACTGAGCCCTGAGAACTATCACATAGTCACAATGTTGTACTGCAGGTGTGCAAACTTATGGGGTGCTTCAAATCCGGTCACTGATTATGTTATGTTATGTGATGAATACGTTTTGTACAGAAATATCATTGAACAATCACTTGTTACTAGATCTGAATGGAATCTACTCTACAGCTCATTGGAGCTGCTAAATGATCTATCAACATAACGGAATTTGAAATGAGACAAGCGTATGTTGAGTGTGAACCCAACACTAGAGGACTATGTTACAACATACTGTAAGTCCTTCTGGTACGGATCTCGCTGTTTGCAGAAAACATGGTGTCTGGGAATCCAATGATGACTGTATGATGCTAGGTCTTACGTTAGTGGAGATTCAATGTTCCGTTGGAGCTTATTCAATGATGGACACAGACCTCATTACTTTAAAAATATCAAATCTTCTATCCCGTATATTTCTTTAAACTTTGTTTATTCAAAAGTTTTTATTGATTCATAGTTTTAAGTACATTCAATATTTTATCATGAATTAAAGTACTGTATCTTCTCAAGCCAGGTGCCAGATTTTTCTACAAAATTGAAAGCCATTGATATTATTTTTGTGTACATATGTTTTTGCTACAGAATCATAGAGCGAAGGATGTGTGATTGATTAAAGGTTAAATCATTAGGGGAGAGTGGGGTATGTTGAGCCAACACTTGTTTCTAAGAAACCATACACAAAATCTATAATTTGACCAAATATTTAGGAAGAGGTCATCATTCATGAAGCAAGGTAGGTCAAAAAAACGGGTTTCCACCAAGTCGGATTAATTTATGTGTTGAGAGGTTTTATGATGCTTCTACCTAAGCCAGTGGTATTCAAACGGGGATCTGCTGAAAAATTTTAAATAAAAAAAAAAGTGACAAAAACTAAATATGTATTTCAATGTTTTCATGAATATCAATAGGAACAACAGAATAAACACATTGTGAATTACATACCTTCAGTAGAAAAGAGGAAAATATTGTCTTTCTAATGATGTCAACTTTATTTCTCAACCCAAAAATTCAGAAAATTACACTCATTGGAAACAATTACACTCACTGGAGCATTGCATAACTGACATAGGCTTTGGAAAAGCACATGCGAATAGCCTAACAGTGCAGCTGCTGGTAAGGTTTCTTGATTTGAACATACAATTGAAGTCGGAAGTTTACATACACTTAGGTTGGAGTCATTAAAACTTGTTTTTCAACCACTCCACAAATTTCTTGTTAACAAACTATAGTTTTGGCAAGTTGGTTAGGACATCTACTTTGTGCATGACACAAGTAATTTCTTCCAACAATTGTTTACAGACAGATTATTTCACTTATAATTCACTGTTTCACAATTCCAGTGTTCCAAAAGTCTACATACACTAAGTTGACTGTGCCTTTAAACAGCCTGGGAAATTCCATATAAAGATGTCATAGCTTTAGAAGCTTCTGATAGGCTAATTAACATCATTTGAGTGAATTGGAGGTGTACCTGTTGATGTATTTCAAGGCCTACCTTCAAACTCAGTGCCTCTTTGCTTGACATCATGGGAAAATCTAAACAAATCAGCCAAGACCTCAGAAAATAAATTGTTGACCTCCACAAGTCTGGTTCATCCTTGGGAGCAATTTCCAAACTCCTAAAGGTACCACGTTCATCTGTACAAACAATAGTACGCAAGTATAAACATCATGGAACCATGCAGCCGTCATTCCGTTCAGGAAGGAGACGTGTTCTGTCTCCTAGAGGGACCACGCAGCCGTCATACTGTTCAGGAAGGAGACGCGTTCTGTCTCCTAGAGATGAACGTACTTTGGTGGGAAAAGTGCAAATCAATCCCAGAACAACAGCAAAGGACCTTGTGAAGATGCTGGAGGAAACAGGTACAAAAGTATTTATATCCACAGTAAAACGAGTCCTATATCAACATAACCTGAAAGGCCGCTCAGCAAGAAAGAAGCCACTGCTCCAAAACCACCATAAAAAAAGCCAGACAAAGATTTGCAACTGCACATGGGGACAAAGATCGTACTTTTTGGAGAAATATCCTCTGGTCTGATGAAACAAAAATATACATTTTTTACCATAATGACCATCGTTATGTTTGGAGGAAAAAGGGGGAGGCTTGCAAGCCGAAGAACAGTGAAGGGTGGGGGTGGCAGCATCATGTTGTGGGTGTGCTCTGCTGGAGGAGGGACTGGTGCACTTCAAAAAATAGATGGCATCATAAGGAGAGAAAATTATGTGGATATATTGAAGCAACATCTCAAGACATCAGTCAGGAAGTTAAAGCTTGGTCACAAATGGGTCTTCCAAATGGACAATGACCCCAAGCATACTTCCAAAGTTGTGGCAAAATGGCGTAAGGACAACAAAGTCAAGATATTGGAGTGGTCATCACAAAGCCCTGATCTCAACCTCATAGAAAATTTGTGGGCAGAACTGAAAAAGCATGTTCGAGCAAGGATGCCTACAAACCTGACTCAGTTACACCAGCTCTGTCAGGAGGAATGGGCCAAAATTCACCCAAATTATTGTGGAAAGCTTGTGGAAGGCTACCCGAAACGTTTGACCCAAGTTAAACAATTAAAAGGCAATGCTACGAAATATTAATTGAGTGTATGTAAACTTCTGGGAATGTGATGAAAGAAATAAAAGCTGAAATAAATCATTCTCTCTACTATTATTCTGACGTTTCACATTCTTAAAATAAAGTGGTGATTCTAACTAATCTAAGACAGGGAATGTTTTACTATGATTAAATGTCAGGTGTTGTGAAAAACTGAGTTTAAATGTATTTGGCTAAGGTGTATGTAAACTTCTGACTTCAACTGTACATGTTTGCCAACACATGGCTAAACTTTGTTTATTAACCAGCTAAACAGCAGCTCTTAGTGAAAATGTGTTTTGAGTTACCTTTCTAGCCAATTGGCTATGTTAGAGTTATGCTTCCTCTTCCAATTATAATGTGGAGAGGTCAAAATAATGGGGTCTCTATAAGCTTCAATATGATGTCCTAAACCTAGCATGAAAGTACATCCTTGTAGCTGTGTGGGCTAATATAGTCTAAATGTTTGCATGTTGAGCCAATGGCCATGGAGTATGTTGAGCCAATGGCCATGGCGTATGTTGAGCCAATGGCCATGGAGTATGTTGAGCCAATGGCCATGGAGTATGTTGAGCCAATGGCCATGGAGTATGTTGAGCCAATGGCCATGGAGTATGTTGAGCCAATGGCCATGGAGTATGTTGAGCCAATGGCCATGGAGTATGTTGAGCCAATGGTAAATTGAGCAAATTTCAGTGTTTTCATTCCAAGTGTGATGCAAGGCATTATCGCTGTAATATGAGGTAACACCAGGGCCATGCCTATGTTAAAAGTGTACTTTTTTAACAACATGTTTGATAGCTATTAAGCCAGTGTTAAAATATGATTAGAATGATTAAAGACTAAAAAGTGATTGTGACTGTGCTGAGTTGTGCTTGGGAAATAGAAATAGACGTGGAAATTTGTAGGCGGCTCAATTTACACTCTCTTGTGGCTCAATTTACCCCAATCCTGGTGTAAATTGAGCCAAGAGACCACATTTTCTTAACAAGCTATGCTTTCAAAACTGTAATGTTTACATGAATTCTGATTATTCCCAGGGATACACCATATCCTGAAATATGTAGATATATTTGTTAGAAAGAATACTATACTTCCTTTGATGGAATGATGTTGAATGTAACAAATGACTCACCTTACCCCACTCTTCCTTACTGTTCTCACATTAAAAGGCAATTTTATGCCACATTGACCTTTGGGGCTATTTCAGTCTGCTGTGCTACATCAACGCTCAGCGCAAACTGACATTTTTCCAGGAAACATTTTGCTGGGAATACACAACGACGAACAAGGCATGAATGGGCAGTTTGTAGAATACACTGTGTTCTTCAGTCAAAACATTTCCCTCCAATTTTCCAAACAGCCTGTAATGTGAGGGATTTCACATCGTCAAAGTTTTCTACTGGCAGAGCAATATTGCGAGGCGTTGATATCTTTGACAGAAACTCAGCAGGTCTTGAAATTGCTTCCCTGAAAATTGACGGCTTTAAACAATAGTTTAAAGGGGGGGGTGCATTTTGCTTAGGCCTATGTGTTGGTGAAGGACAGAAAATATGGTAACGGGGAAAGATAAAGGTGGAAAGAGAGAGAAAACACGGAAATAGACAAGAAGTACAAATAGACCAAATGAGAGTAAAAAGAAAAACAGAGAGTGAAAGAGAGTGAACAGGAAGATAAATGCATGAAACAATTCAAATGTAGCCCATAAATCAGCCAGGCAGAGGGCCAATGAAGTTTATTTTCCAGACGGAGACAGCTTTTTAATCATCCCAAATTATTTTGATTGGGAGCGTGAGGAGTGGACGACCAGGAGCGCGTCCAGGACTGCATTAAAAATATTCTCTCTCATTAGAAAGCCACTGTGTGTCTCTGGGCTTGATAACACCTGCCACTGTGAGTCATCACTACGTTGGATGGGAAGAGGAGTGAACTTGCTGTGTCTCAACACACACAGAATCACACAGGCTATAAACAGGTCTGGCTGTGTTTCAACACACACAGAATCACACAGGCTATAAACAGGTCTGGCTGTGTTTCAACACACACAGAATCACACAGGCTATAAACAGGTCTAGCTGTGTTTCAACACACACAGAATCACACAGGCTATAAACAGGTCTGGCTGTGTTTCAACACACACAGAATCACACAGGCTATAAACAGGTCTAGCTGTGTTTCAACACACACAGAATCACACAGGCTATAAACAGGTCTGGCTGTGTTTCAACACACACAGAATCACACAGGCTATAAACAGGTCTAGCTGTGTTTCAACACACACAGAATCACACAGGCTATAAACAGGTCTGGCTGTGTTTCAACACACACAGAATCACACAGGCTATAAACAGGTCTAGCTGTGTTTCAACACACACAGAATCACACAGGCTATAAACAGGTCTGGCTGTGTTTCAACACACACAGAATCACACAGGCTATAAACAGGTCTGGCTGTGTTTCAACACACACAGAATCACACAGGCTATAAACAGGTCTAGCTGTGTTTCAACACACACAGAATCACACAGGCTATAAACAGGTCTGGCTGTGTTTCAACACACACAGAATCACACAGGCTATAAACAGGTCTAGCTGTGTTTCAACACACACAGAATCACACAGGCTATAAACAGGTCTGGCTGTGTTTCAACACACACAGAATCACACAGGCTATAAACGCGGCTAGCGGTGTCTCAATACACACAGAATCACACAAAAGCCACCTAGACACTAAAGTACAGTGAGGAGGTGGTGTGAGGGGAGCAGCTGTCAGATGTTTTCAGAAGATGGGCATGGACTCTGCTGTCCTAGCTTCAGGGGGAAGCTGGATCCACCATTGGGAGGACAGAGAAGAGCTTGGACTAGGCTGAGCGGGAACTGCCCTCCCGTAGGGGTGGGAGGGCCAAGAGACCAGAGGTGGCAGATCGTAGTGCTCGTGTTCGGGTGTAGGGTCATGCTAAAGACTGTGGTCAAACAATCTTTCAAACTCCAGTTTAAAATGTTGAGGGATAGCTTACAGTGTTGCAAATTAGTAAAGCTAACTAACTACCAAACATGTTATTTTATAGCTAGCGTGTTTTATTTGTTTTATTTTGAAAACAAAGTCACTACTGGTCGACTCCGAGTCCAAGTCCGAGTCACTAGTTGAGTCAAATTTTCAAGACTTGTGACTCTACGGTTGATAACTCACCGTAAATCATTTTACTGTGGTTTATAATAACTGTGGTTTGATACAATTACTTAATTATAGTCAGTGAACTAGCTAGCAAATGTAACACTTCAGTGGTGATATGTAATTTGACGTCATGGTCACAGACTTAAGAAATGTCTTCACTATTCAGACTATCCTTATTCTTGCCTGCAATTTATCAATCTGAGAGCTGAAAACGGATAGCTGTAGGCTTGGCGTGTCAATGGGACATCCCTGCATTTGTCCCAGCATTTGCCCACAATCGCTGCAGGCGTTGTCTTGTAAAATGGAAGAATTTAAGTGGCAGGACAATCAGGCCATTCACATAATTGGGAAGACAAGTGATGTCCACTAGCCTTACATCCTTCTGCTTGGTCTATATTATTGACTTAATGTTTCTCTGGGAGTCAAACTGTTCTCTGAGAATTGAAACACTACTCTGACTGTGTAAAAAGGAGGAAGAGTTATTGAAATTCCCTTGAGTATTAGAAATCGTGCAGGTGGAAGGAAATATATATTGTTTGATTGTAATTTATTAAAAAATAAAATAAAAAACTGTATCCCCTTTACAATCACACTTTTTCAACTCTACAAAGACATACACATGTACTACTGCAGTCTGAATACTGCCTCGTATGATTGACTGGATCAAAAACCAATTGGTTATAATGAAATGCAATGATATTAAATGTGTTACATAAGTAAAGGGTTGAAAACATAAAAATACCCACTTCTCACTCAAACGGGTGACATCACCTGTTGCTGTACTTAATACAGTTCTGTCCCTTCACTGCTTGTAACACCCATACAACATCATTGTGTGTGTCTTGTATCTCTGTGTTGCTAAGACAAAGTGATTAGATACCGACAGATCTTCCACTGTTACAGTCATTTAGGGAAATGGTCCTCAGTCCCAGGAATACACTTGTATTGTTCACTAGGAAACATGAGGAGCATGTTAGTATTTGTATTTGTTATAGCCCCCCATAAGTCAAGGCAGCAGCTACTCTTCCTGAGGTCCAGCAAATTTAAGGCAGTTATATATAATTAAAAACATTACATTAGATTTCACAACACATTAAGTGTGTGCCCTCTGGCCACTACTGTACTACTACCTATCTACAACACAAAATCCATGTGAGCGTGTGTCTGTGTGTGTGTATCTGGTGTGTGCCATCAACAGGGAACTTTTGATGTCAGAAACTTTCTCTATACTCTATACGGTGAGAATGATCACAGTAATTAACAACAACAAAACCTTTCTAAGAAATAAAATATTTTCTCTACATTTGGTATTTAGAGGATGAAAATAGTTGAATCAAATATAATTTCTGAATTTTTTTTGTGGCTGAAAAGTGTCTACAGTATGTGAATAAATGTTTTCATTTTTCAGGTGATTGAAGCTATCCACTATTCCCACTATTCCTCAGCCACATACTAGCCCTTCAGCCCAACACAGAAACTCTGGATTTGAGTGTGAACTATTCCTTCTTTACATCAAAGGAATTTTCCATGTATAGAGTTGATGTCGGAAGTTTACATACACCTTAGCCAAATGCATTTAAACTCAGTTTTTCACAATTCCTGACATTTAACCCAAGTAAAAATTCCCTGTTTTAGGTCAGTTAGGCTCACCACTTTATTTTAAGAATGTGAAATGTCAGAATAATAGTAAAGAGAATGATTTATTTCAGCTTTAATTTCTTTCATCATATTCCCAGTGGGTCAGAAGTTTACATACACTCAATTAGTATTTGGTAGCATTGCCTTTAAATTGTTTAACTTGGGTCAAACGTTTCGGATAGCCTTCCACTAGCTTCCCACCATAAGTTGGGTGAATGTTGGCCCATTCCTCCTGACAGAGCTGGTGTAACTGAGTCAGGTTTGTATGCCTCCTTGCTCGCACACACTTTTCAGTTCTGCCCACAAACTTTCTGTAGGATTGAGGTCAGGGTTTTGTGATGGCCACTCCAATACCTTGACTTTGTTGCCCTTAAGCCATTTTGCCACAACTTTGGAAGTATGCTTGGGGTCATTGTCCATTTGGAAGACCCATTTGCGACCAAGCTTTAACTTCCTGACTGATGTCTTGAGATGTTGCTTCAATATATCCACGTAATTTTCCTCGCTCATGATACCATCTATTTTGTGAAGTGCACCAGTCCCTCCTCCAGCAAAGCACCCCCACATATGATGCTGCCACCCCCGTGCTTCACGGTTGGGATGGTGTAATTCGGCTTGCAAGCCTCCCCCTTTTTCCTCCAAACATAACGATGGTCATTATGGCCAAACAGTTCTATTTTTGTTTCATCAGACCAGAGGACATTTCTCCAAAAAGTACGATCTTTCTCCCCATGTGCAGTTGCAAACCGTAGTCTGGATTTTTTATGGCGGTTTTGGAGCAGCGGCTTCTTCCTTGCTGAGCGGCCTTTCAGAATATGTCGATATAGGACTCGTTTTACTGTGGATATGGATACCTCTGTACCGGTTTCCCCCAGTATCTTCACAAGCTCCTTTGCTGTTGTTCTGGGATTGATTTGCACTTTTCGCACCAAAGTACATTCATCTCTAGGAGACAGAACACGTCTCCTTCCTGAGCAGTATGACAGCTGCGTGGTCCCATGGTGTTTATACTTGCATACTATTGTTTGTACAGATGAATGTGGTACCTTCAGGCGTTTGGAAATTGCTCCCAAGGATGAACCAGACTTGTGGAGGTCTACAATTTTTTTTTCTGAGGTCTTGGCTGATTTGTTTTGATTTCCCCATGATGTCAAGCAAAGAGGCACTGAGTTTGATGGTAGGCCTTGAAATACATCCACAGGTACACCTCCAATTCACTCAAATGATGTCAATTAGCCCATCAGAAGCTTCTAAAGCCATGACATACATTTCCAAGCTGTTTGAAGGCACAGTCAACTTAGTGTATGTAAACTTCTGACCCACTGGAATTGTGATACAGTGAATTATAAGTGAAATAATCTGTCTGTAAACAATTGTTGGAAGAAATTGCTTGTGTCATGCACAAAGTAGATGTCCTAACCAAACTATAGTTTGTTAACAAGAAATTTGTGGAGTGATTGAAAAACAAGTTTTAATGACTCCAACCTAAGTGTTTGTAAACTTCCGACTTCAACTGTATATATCGTTTACGCATTCTTGATCTCACAAAGTAACGTGATTCTTAGTAGTATGTGACTACTTTTTCGATTGAATTTACTTAGTGGGAGGGAGTTGTGCGGGATTGTTTGGTGTACGTGTGTACACGTCTGTGTGTCTCGGGTTGCCCATGTTCTTGGGTTTTGCTGGACTGTTTAAGTCCCCCGTGTTTGGGGCATTTGTTTTTGGTGTGCGCCCTGTGTTCCGCGGGGTTGGTGTATGTTCACCGGCTCTGTGCATTAAACGATATAGCACTACCCTGAACTCTCTGCTTCCTGCGCCTGACTTCTCACCCACTACATCCCGGTCGTTACAGTCGAGAGAAACAATCTGGAATAAGGGAACTGCTTGTCAAGCGTAGAATGGGTTGAATATATGGAAAATGTCTGAAATTGTGAAAGTAATAATTCAATAATTTTGTGATTTCTTTGTATTTCCATTGTGAATTCATGCAACATATTTTGACAAAAATATAATTTGTTACGATAATAATCCATATGAAGTACAGTTATTTGTTAAATTAGAAGCACTTGTGAAAATGAAACCATTCCTGTTAGCCTAGAGGTTAAAAAGCATTGGGCCAGTAACCAACAGGTTGCTGGTTTGAATCCCAGAGCTGACTAGGTGAACAATCTGTTGATGTGCCCTTGAGCAAGGCAATTCACTTTAATTGCTTCTGTAAGTCACTCTGCATAAGAGTGTCTGTTAAAAAAAAGCTAATTATTCTGATGTATTATCAGGGGTACAACCTTCCTGCATTTGGACACTATTTAATACGACCCAAGGCCCTTCTAGGTGTCTGTAGTTACAACAACAAAAAAGAAAGGAAAAGTGCCCACGGTCATCAAGCTATAGGTAAGAGATATGAAATATGTTAAAGTGATTGATAACACTGAACTAGATCTAAAGTAATTACAAATATTAACCAGTAATGAACAACTCTTCAAAAAATAAAGTACAAAGACTTAACTTTTAATTATCTTTATTAAAACATCCTCTATGTCAAATTCCAGCCAGCCCGAGCCGCCTGCACGCCTGACCCAAAACAGTCTAGTCATTAACTCAACTCTCTCCCCAAAACAATTTCCTTCCAACCTTAAAAAAAAAAAAAATCCCAATGGAAAGGTTTGGAAACACCTACACATACACACAGAAACATCCTCGTTATAATTCATATCATAATATTATGGTTTAATTATAGTACTGTAGAGCTCTTTTTACTTGCACATGGTATAGCTGGGTCATCCCGTCCTGCTCCTAGGGGTCCCCGGCCCTGCAGCGCCCCCAACACCCCACTCAGCTTTAGGATCTTAGTGAAACATTCTTTATTGGTTTCAGATGTGTTAGGTCAAGACCAGAGTGACAACAGTACAGCAGACCCCCAGGGCCAGGACTGAGCAGCCCAGCAGCTATTGTCACGTTCTGACCTTTATTTCCTTTGTTTTGTATTTATTTAGTATGGTCAGGGCGTGAGTTGGGTGGGCAGTCTATGTTTGTTTTTCTATGATTTGGGTAATTCTATGTTTCGGCCTAGTATGGTTCTCAATCAGAGGCAGGTGTCATTAGTTGTCTCTGATTGAGAATCATACTTAGGTAGCCTGGGTGTCACTGTGTGTTTGTGGGTGATTGTTCCTGTCTCTGTGTTTGCACCAGATAGGACTGTTTAGGTTTTCACTTTTCTTGTTTTGTTTAGTCTGTTCATGTATAGTCATCTTTCTAAATTAAACATGAATAACCACCACGCTGCATTTTGGTCCGCCTCTCTTTCACCACAGGAAAACCCTTACAGCTATATTCTATATAAATCATCCGGACCTTATGAAAGTTACATTTAATCTTGAAATAAATATAATCTAGTGATACATAACTTGACATCTTTTGTGGAACCAACCTTCAAATTAATTGCAACGCATTTCTTAGCCGTAATAAATGCTAAGATACACAGTTTCTTCTGATAACAGTCTCCAGTATCAACATTTCCAAGCAAACAAAACCAGGGAGAAGACCATCTGTAGACATGCTGAGATAAAATAACATGCTCTGGCAAAGAGTTCAGCCAGCCTTCTCCCAGGTGTACTGGATGCAAGCTGCATCATAAAAACATTCTGGGACATTAGAACATATACCGTTGGGTTAACTCGGCCGACTATTTGTCTAGGTGTCCTAGTGGTGTGAGAGAGACATGTCACATCGGGGACTAAAGATTTGATTCATTGACACCTCAGCCTGTTAAGTGATAATGTCCTTTTCTGAGTGGATAATTCAGAAGTAATCTGTGCTGTTGAGATCATCATGGTGTACCGGCCGCGGTCTGTTAACCGCAAATAATGAGATTAGCGCCTCATGAGGCCCTGATTGAATTAGGACAAAATAACAGAGGTAGACAGTTTTAGGTTAGTATAACCGAGGGCTATAGCTACACGGTCAGCCTATCACCTTTTTGTAAAGGGATTTTGTCATTCTTCCCTCATTGCATCTCTGTGCATGATTGGACCCTTAAAATATGAATGGAAAGCATTTTATGGTTTTTACATTTATTTACATTAGATAGAGATTGGCTCTTGAAACATCTGTCAAGCTATTTAGTGTATATTATTCATATAGAATTAGTTAAGCATGTGGCACACCCTGAACTGACAAGATGGTGCAGTGAGGATGGATGTGAGGTACACTGTCAGCTGTCAACAGTCGGCTCTCCAAACAACAGTTTGTGCTGGTGCTAAATCTAAATTCTGTAATCTCATCTGCCCACTGGAGCAGGAAGCAGAACGGCAGTAAATTCACTCGTTGGATTGGGCCCAAAATGTTCAAAAGAGCTCCTCCCACACTTAGGGCCACAGGGTCCAGCCTCCCCCAGTCTCAAATCAAAAACAAATCAAATTTTATTTATACCGCGCATTTCTTACAACAAATTCATTTCAAGGTGCTTAACAAATAAAATAATGTTTTCTATTTCCATTTAAAATCACGATTGAAAATGAATAAAAATGTAGAGAAACTAGAATAGTAAAACATCAGAGGATGAGAGGCTAATGTATTAGGATCTAAAGGGAACGAAATCAATACAATATAGAAAGGGACTAAATAAGTCAAGTAGAGAAATGGTTTAGAAAACTAAAAGCACCCTAAGTAAAAGCATGGCTAAAAAGGAATAGTTTCCGAGGCCTTCAGATCCTCTCCTAGGCTGTTCCAAAGGCCAGGACCTGTAGTGACTGAAGGCAGCCTCACCAAATGTTTTCTAGGCTTGGGCGGTATCCAGATTGTCATACCTTCATACCGACCATGTGCCATACCGGGATATTCGGTAATACCGAAAAATAGTTTCAACAGTATTGATGGAATTGAATAACCATCCTGTGGCTATTTCCAAATACCCTGGTATACGGTATACTGCCCAAGCCTAGTTCTGGTCATCGGGAAGTCTAATAGACCAGTGCCAGAAGATTGGAAGAACCAACCCGGGCACATACAGTTGAAGTCGGAAGTTTACATACACTTAGGTTGGAGTCATTAAAACTTGTTTTTCAACCACTCCACACATTTCTTATTTAACAAACTATAGTTTGGGCAAGTCGGTTAGGATATCTACTTTGTGCATGACACAAGTAATGTTTTCCAACAATTGTTTACAGACAGATTATTTCACTCATAATTCACTGTATCACAATTCCAGTGGGTCAGAAGTTTACATACACTAAGTTAACTGTGCCTTTAAACAGCTTGGAAAATTCCAGAAAATTATGTCATGGCTTTAGAAGCTTCTGATAGGCTAATTGGCATCATTTGAGTCAATTGGAGGTGTACCTGTGGATGTATTTCAAGGCCTACCATCAAACTCAGTGCCTCTTTGCTTGACATCATGGGAAAATCAAAACAAATCACTAAAGAATCCTTGGGAGCAATTTCCTAACTCCTGATGGTACCAGGTTCATTTGTACAAACAATAGTATGCAAGTATAAACACCATGGGACCATGGGACTTCCGCTCAGGAAATCAATCCCAAAACATGCAAATCAATCCCAAAACATCAGAAAAGGACCTTGTGACGATGCTGGAGGAAACAGGTACAAAGATATCTATATCCACAGTAAAACGAGTCCTATATCGACATAACCTGAAAGGTCGCTCAGCAAGGAAGAGGCCACTGCTCCAAAACCGCCATAAAAAAGCCAGACTACGGTTTGCAACTGCACATGGGGAGAAAGATGGTACTTTTTGGGGAAATGTCCTCTGGTCTGATGAAACAAAAATTGAAGTGTTTGGCCATAATGACCATCGTTATGTTTGGAGGAAAAATGGGGAGGCTTGCAAGCCGAATTACACCATCCCAACCATGAAGCACGGGGTTGGCAGCATCATGTTGTGGGGGTGCTTTGCTGCAGGATGGACTGGTGCACTTCACAAAATAGATGGCATCATGAGGAAAGGAAAATTATGTGGATATATTGAAGCAAGACATCTTAAGACATCGGTCAGGAAGTTAAAGCTTGGTCTCAAATGGGTCTTCCAAATGGACAATGACCCCAGGCATACTTCCAAAGTTGTGGCAAAATGGCTTAAGGACAACAAAGTCAAGGTATTGGAGTGGCCATCACAAAACCCTGACCTCAATCCTATAGAAAGATTGTGGGCAGAACTGAAAAAGTGTGTGTGAGCAAGGAGGCATACAAACTTGACTCAGTTACACCAGCTCTGTCAGGAGGAATGGGCCAAAATTCACCCAACTTATTGCGGGAAGCTTGTAGAAGGCTACCCGAAACGTTTGACCCAAGTTAACCAATTTAAAGGCAATCCTACCAAATACTAATTGAGTGTATGTTGAATTGTGAATTGTGAAAAACTGAGTTTAAATGTATTTGACTAAGGTGTATGTAAACTTCTGACTTCAACTGTATCTTAAAAGCATATCAGACATGTATTCGGGTGCAAGGTTTCCCCTCCCCCGCCTCTCCCAGGCTTCCCTGGAGATTGACTGTATCTACAGGACTAAAAGAGAGGATGTATCATTTTGTCCTCCTTGGGGGTTTTGGAATTTAAAAGACAACTTTCCGGAAAGATGATATATCTGGGATGGGTAACGTATTGAGAACCTGTTTTATCTGTTGTTGTTTTCTGTACTTTATTTTCCACAAAAAATGTTATCTTTGAAACTAGTGAATCGGTTGACAGCCCCATTCGCATAGGGTGTCATTCCTGGGAGCTGAAGGTAATTTATATGTGAAGAAAACCATAAAGTTCTGCTTTGCCTTGCCTACAGTCTGAGCAGGTTTAAGTGATGTTTTGTGCAAACGATAAGTAACGTCCATCAATTATTCAACGCTCACTCCGTATTAATGAAACTGTACAATATATGCAATATTTAGGTGGATTAATTTTTTAAGATGAGAAAAACAGAGGTGGTGGTTCATATTCAGTGTGAGCTGTGGCACTCTAACTTACATCTGACTGGTTGATACTCTCGGGAAATCTTAAATAACACTGCCTCTTACATTGTTGAGTAACACTTAATTTGAACCCTGGATATGATGAATCCTGCAGGGATAGGGAGAGTGAGAGAGAGAGAGAGAAGAGAGAGAGAGAGAGAGAGAGAGAGAGAGAGAGAGAGAGAGAGAGCCTGGTTGGAGATATTTTGCTGTCTCATAAGATCCCATTTCTTCCAGATGAACGCTCTAGTTGTAAAACTAGGCTGTTGGGAATCTATTTTGGTCTACAGGATAGGCCTATCTATAGATATCCCAAACAAATTAATTATGCAGCCTGTGACAGCTGACAAATGATCAAGAGAAGAAATCACTTTGCTTACTGTGTAATCATCTAATGTACCTTCATACTGTGAGACAATCACTGAGTATGTCTGGATAACAAACTGAGGCTTTAAATCATGTTTATAAGAGCAGAAGCAGTGTTGAGCAGACAGAACACCACAGCACACTATACCACACTGCACAAACATATACCTTAACACAGGGGCTCCCAAACCTTTTCACTCAGGCCCCCCTTCCAGCATTGGGGAACATCACGCGCGCCCCCCCCATGTCTATTTCTATGGGCACAATCACTGTTTATGACACAAACTGTTCACACCCTTTTTTTTCTCCCCTGCAATTCTACACATTTTGTCATGGGGGGCCACAAACATCTCGCTGTTTAAAACCTCATTTTCTTGTAATTCTCTACATTTTGTCATGGGGGGCCACAAACATCTCGCTGTTTAAAACCTCATTTTCTTGTAATTCTCTACATTTTGTCTAATGTCTAAGTGACTCAAACATTACAACAAAATCTATGAGCTAAAAAAAACCTACCTAAAAAACATCAGCTGAGACGTTATAAATAGCCCTCTATAGTATGTAATGACTGAGATGGGCTAGATGATGTGGACATTTCTCAGACATCACACGTTATAAATAGCCCTGGGCTAGATGATGTGGACAAGTTACTGAGATGGGCTAAATAGCGTTATAAATAGCCCTCTATAGTATGTAATGACTGAGATGGGCTAGATGATGTGGACATTTCTGACACGTTATAAATAGCTCTCTGTAGTATGTAATGACTGAGATGGGCTAGATGATGTGGACATTTCTGACACGTTATAAATAGCTCTCTATAGTATGTAATGACTGAGATGGGCTAGATGATGTGGACATTTCTCACACGTTATAAATAGCTCTCTATAGTATGTAATGACTGAGATGGGCTAGTATGTAATGACTGAGATGGGCTAGATGATGTGGACATTTCTCACACTTTATAAATAGCCCTCTGTAGTATGTAATGACTGAGATGGGCTAGATGATGTGGACATTTCTCACACGTTATAAATAGCCCTCTATAGTATGTAATGACTGAGATGACAAGAGGAACTGATGATGCACTACCTAATTTATAAATGGCAGCTTGTGCATTCTACTAAGGCTGGAGAATCCATACGTTCTTGAGGCATAAAACAAAATTAATTCCATATGAAATCAAATCACACACGTGGCAATGGCATAGACATCCTACAATCCATCACATCATACACTATACATGTCCCAGCAGCAGCCTAGTTCCTTAGCCAGCATCTTCAAAAAACACATTCCACCAGGTTCCTGTTTTTTTGTTTTCCTCCACATGCTAATTATTTCCATTGGCCACCAACCACATTGGAGGAGGAGGACTGGGGCCCCTCCTATGTCATGGTAAACAAACACAAAACAGCCAGTGGTCTTTGCCTCATTAGCGATATTCCGCCCATAACGCTTCCTCTCACGCAAGCTTGAAAGGAGCTGCGGTGGAGGGCGTAGCCAAACCCGTGATGAGTGAGCTCGAGTGGAAATGAGGCGGTGACCTGTGTCCCTCCCTCCCAGACTCAGAGTTAGGTCAGATAAGAGCGAAAAAGAGAGGAGAGAGAGAGAAAGAGAGAGGGAGAGACAGAGAGAGATGGGGGAAAGAGAGAGAGACACAGCGAGAGAAAGAGAGAGAGAAAGAAAGAGAGAGAGGAGAGAAAGAGAGATGGGGGAAAGAGAGACAGCGAGCGAGAGAAAGAGAGAGAAAGAGAGAGATAAAGAGAGAGAAAGAGAGAGGGAGAGAGAGAGGGAGGAGAGAGAGAAAGAGAGAGGAGAGAGAGAAAGAGAGAGAGAGAGAGAGAGAGAGAGAGAAAGTGAGAAAGTGAGAAAGAAGAGACAGTACACAATGACCAGGAGATGTGTGTTAAAACCTGTTTATAAAGATGTGTATTAAAACCTCACACGGAGACAAGTGAGAACAGCCAACCGTCAGTTGATGTAATTACAAATTGTTTGATACATTTCAAACAAACATCAACAACAACTGGGGAATACCTTTTTGGCTTCCATTTGGAAATGGTGGAAATGTATTATAACTGAAAACAACCTACTTTCACTCAGGGGAAGAATTTGACTGTCACTTTTTTCCTGTTGTTGTTCAAAGTAAATGTTTGATTAGATTAGGAACACACGTCCAGAAATCCTACTCTACATTGTCAGAAAAAGTTCAACAATATATTTTCTGGCTAATAAACAATACTCAGTCATTCCTCTATTGTCGTCAGTCTATAGAAATACATGTTGTTATTGTACAGCAGCATTTTTGTAATCATTGCTGTCTGTCATTAACATGCCTTCATTAGCTGTCGGTGCTGCATTACGAGGGCTGCTGTCACCGAAGGGACTTTATCAAGGGCTGCTGTCACCGAAGGGGCTTTATTGAGGTCTTGCTGTCACCGAAGGGGCTTTATTGAGGTCTTGCTGTCACCGAAGGGGCTTTATTGAGGTCTTGCTGTCACTGAAGGGGCTTTATTGAGGTCTTGCTGTCACTGAAGGGGCTTTATTGAGGTCTTGCTGTCACCGAAGGGGCTTTATTGAGGTCTTGCTGTCACCGAAGGGGCTTTATTGAGGTCTTGCTGTCACCGAAGGGGCTTTATTGAGGTCTTGCTGTCACCGAAGGGGCTTTATTGAGGTCTTGCTGTCACCGAAAGGGCATTGCATAAAATATTAACATTCAATAGTGAATTCTTTTTTTTTTAAGAAATCAAATTTGTTGCCTGGAAGAGTTTTGAGGAAAGTTGTTTGTCATTTCCTCCCAACTCTAACCTTGCCTGCATATAAGACGGAAGCACACGCATCAATAATGAACAGTTTTCTCAGAGGAAACACAGTGTTTAAATGTGATGGAACTGGGAGCACATGAGTGCAATTAAAAAGCCATTGTGCCGTTTGAAAATGTTCCAAGGTTCTGACTCGGTGTGAGCGTAACCAAAATGACTGTAAATTATAATGCCATTGTTGGAAGTGACATTTTGGAAATTAAGTTTAACATTGAACAATAGAGAAACATGTTTTTTTGATTTGGGTCGACTGCAAATATCAGTGTTTGTTTGAGTGTGTGAGTGTGTGTGTGTGTGTGTGTGTGTTTGAGTGTGTGTGTGTGTGTGTGTTTGTGTGTGTGTGTGTGTGTGTGTGTGTGTGTGTTTGTGTGTGAGTGTGTGTGTGTGTTTGTGTGTGTGTGTTTGAGTGTGTGTGTGTGTGTGTGTGTTGTGTGTGTGTGTGTGTGAGTGTGTGTGTGTGTGTGTGTGTGTGTGTGTGTGTGTGTGTGTGTGTGTGTGTGTGTGTGTGTGTGTGTGTGTGTGTGTGTGTAACAAGCGAATAGCCTCAGTGTAGCAGGGTATCAGAGCTGGATCATTTGAGAAAGCCGTGCAGCTGAGCTGGTTTGTCACCACTATATGTTCAGGGGGAATGCATGGCGCATGTGGATTTATGTATGAATGTGTTTACATGTATGCGTCTAGTTGATTGATATACATGAATCTATACACCTCCGTTGGCCGGTGGTACCTTTATTGGGGAGAACGGGCTCTTGGTAATGGCTAGAACAGAATACATGGAATGGTATCGAACACATCACACATAGTTTCCATTTCATTAATTCAGTTCCAGCTCATTATGAGCCGTCCTCCCTTCAGCAGCCTCCTGTGGCGTATGCATATATATGTGTGTGTGTGTGTGTGTGTGTGTGTGTGTGTGTGTGTGTGTGTGTGTGTGTGTGTGTGTGTGTGTGTGAGAGAGAGTGTGTGTGTGAGTGAGTGAGTGAGTGAGTGAGTGAGTGAGTGAGTGAGTGAGTGAGTGAGTGAGTGAGTGAGTGAATCATTGCGTGTGTGCGTGAGGATGTCTGCCCATACACACTTTTGTACAGTGTGTGTGTATTAATGCACGTGTATTAATGTGAGTTTGTGTGTGTGTGTGTGTGTGTGTGTGTGTGTGTGTGTGTGTGTGTGTGTGTGTGTGTGTGTGTACAACATGTGAGCACAACATGTGACCATGTGGGCCCATACAAAACTCTATAGAGTGTATGTTTTCGTGTGCGTACGTGTGTGTCTCCAGTGTGTGTTGTACAGACTGTTGTGCATAAATAGGAGATAAACAGATAAACAGGAAAGATTGGGAGCTCTAATTTTTTAAAAATGAATCTGGGCTCTTTAGTCACTAGGTTAACACTGGGGGACGGAGACTGAGGAGAACATTATAGACAGCTTGGTTAGTTGTGCTGTGGTATACAGTACTGTTGTGTGGTTGGTTGACTGGATGTGCTAGGCTGTGAAATAGGTTGTGTTCCCCTGTGCAGACGTTGCTGACGCATGACAGATCTTACATCGCCTGGATAGGTATTATACGTATCAGCTAGCCACATTATATGTTATAGCAATCTGGTGCCCGACTGCACAGCCGATGACCTTTCACGTAACCATTGGTTGATGCATGCAACGGCTGAGCAGGGTAACGTGACCATACTGTTGTTGGCTTTGGATGTGTTGGACTGTGTCATGGTATGACACCCTGCTGTGCTGCCCTATGGTACAATACTATGGTCTACTGTTATTGGCTATGCTGGGCTGTGTGAACAAAGGGAGGATTTTTTGGCAATGAAACGGGAGTTGTCTAACTAGATATGGCCAGATGTCCTTATGTTATTTCTAAGCTGGGAGCACACAAACGATCAAGTCAGATTAATGAGATGATTTATAACGAATAAGTTTACATAGATGGGAGACCTGGGGCCGAATCCACAAAAAGATTCTCAGAAAAGGTCCTAGGAATCTTGTTAAAACCTGCTTTAAGACAACAACAAAAACTCCCAGCTCAGAGTAGGTTTTAGAATGATGTTAGACACAGCTCAGAGTAGGTTTTAGGATGATGTTAGACACAGCTCAGAGTAGGTTTTAGGATGATGTTAGACACAGCTCAGAGTAGGTTTTAGGATGATGTTAGACACAGCTCAGAGTAGGTTTTAGGATGATGTTAGACACAGCTCAGAGTAGGTTTTAGGATGATGTTAGACACAGCTAAGAGTAGGTTTTAGGATGATGTTAGACACAGCTCAGAGTAGGTTTTAGAATGATGTTAGACACAGCTCAGAGTAGGTTTTAGGATGATGTTAGACACAGCTCAGAGTAGGTTTTAGGATGATGTTAGACACAGCTCAGAGTAGGTTTTAGGATGATGTTAGACACAGCTCAGAGTAGGTTTTAGGATGATGTTAGACACAGCTCAGAGTAGGTTTTAGGATGATGTTAGACACAGCTCAGAGTAGGTTTTAGAATGATGTTAGACACAGCTCAGAGTAGGTTTTAGGATGATGTTAGACACAGCTCAGAGTAGGTTTTAGGATGATGTTAGACACAGCTCAGAGTAGGTTTTAGGATGATGTTAGACACAGCTCAGAGTAGGTTTTAGGATGATGTTAGACACAGCTCAGAGTAGGTTTTAGGATGATGTTAGACACAGCTCAGAGTAGGTTTTAGGATGATGTTAGACACAGCTCAGAGTAGGTTTTAGGATGATGTTAGACACAGCTCAGAGTAGGTTTTAGGATGATGTTAGACACAGCTCAGAGTAGGTTTTAGGATGATGTTAGACACAGCTCAGAGTAGGTTTTAGGATGATGTTAGACACAGCTCAGAGTAGGTTTTAGGATGATGTTAGACACAGCTCAGAGTAGGTTTTAGGATGATGTTAGACACAGCTCAGAGTAGGTTTTAGGATGATGTTAGACACAGCTCAGAGTAGGTTTTAGGATGATGTTAGACACAGCTCAGAGTAGGTTTTAGGATGATGTTAGACACAGCTCAGAGTAGGTTTTAGGATGATGTTAGACACAGCTCAGAGTAGGTTTTAGGATGATGTTAGACACAGCTCAGAGTAGGTTTTAGGATGATGTTAGACACAGCTCAGAGTAGGTTTTAGGATGATGTTAGACACAGCTCAGAGTAGGTTTTAGGATGATGTTAGACACAGCTCAGAGTAGGTTTTAGAATGATGTTAGACACAGCTCAGAGTAGGTTTCGGATGTTGTTAGACACAGCTCAGAGTAGGTTTTAGGATGATGTTAGACACAGCTCAGAGTAGGTTTTAGGATGATGTTAGACACAGCTCAGAGTAGGTTTTAGGATGATGTTAGACACAGCTCAGAGTAGGTTTTAGGATGTTGTTAGACACAGCTCAGAGTAGGTTTTAGGATGATGTTAGACACAGCTCAGAGTAGGTTTTAGGATGATGTTAGACACAGCTCAGAGTAGGTTTTAGGATGTTGTTAGACACAGCTCAGAGTAGGTTTTAGGATGATGTTAGACACAGCTCAGAGTAGGTTTTAGGATGTTGTTAGACACAGCTCAGAGTAGGTTTTAGGATGATGTTAGACACAGCTCAGAGTAGGTTTTAGGATGATGTTAGACACAGCTCAGAGTAGGTTTTAGGATGATGTTAGACACAGCTCAGAGTAGGTTTTAGGATGATGTTTAAGACACAGCTCAGAGTAGGTTTTAGGATGATGTTAGACACAGCTCAGTAGGTTTTAGGATTTTAGGATAGGTTTTAGGATGTTGTTTAAGACACAGCTCAGAGTAGGTTTTAGGATGATGTTAGACACAGCTCAGAGTAGGTTTTAGGATGATGTTAGACACAGCTCAGAGTAGGTTTTAGGATGTTGTTTAAGACACAAACTCTAAGCCGGCAGAAAAATTTATTCATAAAAAGTTTCTCAGATGGTAATCACAGCAGTTTGAGGTACCACAAAGGAAAGATAGTGATGACGCTTATTGACATTGTTGCAAATAATGAGGAATAACCAATCGCGATGAGGCATCACTAGCTATGAACTTTATAGCACATTGTAATGGTAAAACGTTCACTTTTCCCCTACTCTTAATTCGTGCTTATATGTTGGTTTATATGTTGGCTTATATGTTGGCTTATATGTTGGTTTATATGTTGGCTTATATGTTGGCTTGTATGTTGGTTTATATGTTGGCTTGTATGTTGGCTTGTATGTTGGCTTATATGTTGGCTTATATGTTGGCTTATATGTTGGCTTGTATGTTGGCTTATATGTTGGCTTATATGTTGGCTTATATGTTGGCTTATATGTTGACGTGTATGTTGGCTTATATGTTGGTTTATATGCTGGTTTATATGTTGGCTTATATATTGGCTTGTATGTTGGCTTATATGTTGGTTTATATGTTGGCTTATATGTTGGCTTATATATTGGCTTGTATGTTGGCTTATATGTTGGCTTATATGTTGGCTTATATGTTGGCTTGTATGTTGGCTTATATGTTGGCTTATATGTTGGCTTATATGTTGGCTTATATGTTGACGTGTATGTTGGCTTATATGTTGGTTTATATGTTGGCTTATATGTTGGCTTATATATTGGCTTGTATGTTGGCTTATATGTTGGCTTATATGTTGGCTTATATGTTGGCTTGCATAACCTTCTTTTAAAACCAATTCTGAAGAGTAATTTTGATAATGTTACTTTTATCTCAACACAATTGTCACTCCTGTGTAACAACTCTAAATTGCTTTGGCACAGAAGGCATCAAGTCACTTGCATAAATCATTTGAAAGGTCTATAATTTTCAGACCTTGGTTCAAATACTATTTAGGGTATTTCAATTACTTTCAACAACATTTGGAAGTAAGTATTTAGATAGTTTTATTTGAAAAGACAAGTAGTTGAAAATTGGAATGCATTTGGAAATACACATGGAAAGTATTTGAAAATACTCAGTACTTTCAAATGGCAGGCTATTTACAGGAAATTACTTGAACATACTTGAAAATACCTTCAAAATAAGTAGTTTGATGCAGGCCACATGATTGGAAAATACTTAAAACCTCTTAAGGATCAGCCCCTTTTTTTCAATTTTCATTTAAAATGACATACCCAAATCTAGCTGCCTGTAGCTCGGGCCCTGAAGCAAGGTACCATTCTTGGTACCATTTGAAAGGAAACACTTTGAATTTTGTAGAAATGTGAAAGGAATGTAGCAGCATATAACACAATAGGTCTCGTAAAAGATAATACAAAGAAAGAAAGAAAAAAACGTTATTTTGTATTTTTTTGTAGCATCATCTTTGAAATGCAAGAGAAAGGCCATAATGTATTATTCCAGCCCATGTGCAATTTAGATATTGGCCACCAGATGGCAGCAGTGTACATGCAAAGCGTTCGACTGATCCAATGAACCATTGTATTTTGGTTCAAAATTTTGTATCAAAACTGCCCAAATGTGCCTAATTCGTTAATTAATAACTTTTCATGTTCAAAATTGTGCACTCTCCTCAAACAATAGCATGGTATTCTTTCACTGTATTATCTACTGTAAATTGGCCAGTACAGTTAGATTAACAAGAATTTAAGCTTAATGGTCCTTGATGTAGGTTAATTAAATAATCTAAAAAATAATACACAATGATTTATTAGCCTAGTGGTTATAAGCATTTAGGCATATCATGTGCAATAGTCCTCCTGTGAAATCATTGTCAAAAGCGCTAGAGATATTGTTGCATATACAGTAGGTATAGATTATTTATGGATTGATCACGTTGAAATATCAAAATATTCTTTCAATGTCTCCAAAGTAATTGCATGGTGCACAGGAACCACACTGACTTTTTCCACCTGCTGGTACAGTGCCTTCAGAAAGTATTCACAGCCCTGGACTTTTTCCACATTTTGTTGTGTTACAGCCTGAATTTAAAATGGATAAATTGAGATTGTTTTTGTCACAGGCTAATGTACACACAATACCACATAATGTCAAAGTGGAATGATGTTTTTAGACATTTTTACAAATTCATTAAACATGAACAGCTGAAATGCCCTGAGTCAATAAGTATTCAACACCTTTGTTATGGCAAGCCTAAATACATTCAGGAGTAAACATTTGCTTTAACAAGTCACATAATAATATGTATGGATTCTGTGTGCAATAATGGTGTTTAACATGATTTTTGAATGACTACCTCATCTCTGTACAAACATACATTTATCTGTAACATCCCTCAGTTGAGCAGTGAATTTCACACACAGATTCATTCAAGCACAAAGACCAGGGAGGTTTTCAAATGCCTCACAAATATAAGGCACCTATTCATAGATGGGTAAGAATAAAAGCAGGCATTGAATATATATGAGCATGGTGAAGTTTGGATGGTGTATCAATACACCCCGTCACTACAAAGCTACAGGCATCCTTCCTAAATCTCAGTTGCTGGAGAGGAAGGAAACCGTTCAGGGATTTCACCACGAGACCAATTGTGACTTTAAAATCATTAGTGTTTAAAATCATTAGAGTTTAATGGCTGTGGTCGGAAAAAACTGAGGATGGATCCACAGCATTGTACTGTAGGAACTCCACAATACTAACCTAATTGACAGAGTGAAAATAAGCCTGTACAGAATACAAATATTCCAAAACATGCATCCTGTTTGCAACAAGGCACTAAAGCCATACTGCAAACAATGTGGCAAAGCAATGTAACAATTCCCCAACAACTACCTAATACACACAAATCTAAAGGGGTGAATGAGAATATGTACATATAAGTATATGGATGAGCGCTGTCCGAGCGACATAGGCAAGGTGCAATAGATGGTATAAAATACAGTATATATACACACATGATGAGGAAATGGTGGCGTACCCAAGCGCTGAGAGATCACGGTCCTATCCCAGCCTCGGACGCGTCCACCTCCACCATGAACGCCAAAGAGGGATCCGGATGCGCCAGCACGGGAGCCGAGGTAAACAGAGCCCTCAGGTGACCAAAAGCCCTGTCCGCCTCAGCCAACCACTGCAAACACACCGGGCCGGACCAAAACCCTGGATAACCTCCAGGAGTAATTGGCAAACCCTAAAAACCGCTGCACCTCCTTTACCGTGGTGGGAGTCGGCCAATTACGCACGGCTGAGAAGCGGCCACTCTCCATCTCCATCCCTGAGGTGGAAATGCGGTATCCTAGGAAGGAGACGGACTGCTGGAAGAACAGGCATTTCTCAGCCTTGACATACAGGTCATGCTCCAAGCACCTTGCGCACCAAGGACACATGCTTGGCGCGTGCAGCGGAGTATATCAGAATGTCATCGATATACACCACTACACTCTGCCCGTGCAGGCCCCTGAAAATATCATCCACAAAGGCTTGGAAGACTGACGGAGCATTCGTCAACCCGTACGGCATGACGAGGTACTCATAATGCCCTGAGGTGGTACTGAACTCTGTCTTCCACTCGTCTCCCTCCCAGGCACACACCAGGTTGTAAGCGCTGCTGAGATCTAGTTTAGTGAAGAAGCGCGCCCCGTGCATTGACTCAATCGCTGTGGCTATGAGAGGTAGCAGGTAACTGTACTTCACAGTGATCTGGTTAAGGTCTCGATAGTCAATACACAGGCGCAGAACTCCCTCCTTCTTCACAAAAAATAATCTCGAGGGGGCGGGTGAAGTGGAGGACCGAATATAACCCTGACGCAGTGATTCAGAGACATATGTCTCCATAGCCGCCATCTCTGCCTTTGACAGGGGATACATGTGACTCCTGGGAAGTGCGGCATCTACCTGAAGATTTATCGCACAATCGCCCCACCAATGGAGTGGTAATTAAGTCGCCTTCTTAGATAAGTCAAATTGGAATTTTCGGGGGGGAATGCGCATGGTGGAGACCTGGTGTGGACTTTCCACCATAGTAGCACCAATGGAAAACCCTAAACACATCCCCGAGCACTCTCGCAACCACCCTGTGTGAGCCCTCCGTTGCCATGAAACAGTGGGGTCATGACAGGCTAACCAGGGAAGGCCTAGCACCATGGGAAAGGCAGATGAGTCAATGAGGAAGAGACTGATTCTCTCCCTGTAACCCCCCTGCGTCACCATGACCAAAGAAGTGGTGGCCTCCCTGATGAAGCCGGACCCTAATGGTCGACTGTCCAACTCGTGAACTGGAAAGGGCCTAACCACTGGAACAATGGGGATCCCTAAACTCTGGGTGAATGCTCTGTCGATAAAATTCCCAGCCGCACCTGAATCGACGAGCGCCTTATGCTGGGAATGCAGGGAAAACTCAGGAAAGTTGGCTTGCAATAACAGGTGGGCAACAGAGGGCTCTGGGTGAGAATGGTGCAAGCTCACCTGGGATGACACCAGAGCGCTCTGCCTGCTGCCTCGACCCCCAGAGGAACCAACCCGACACCGACCGGCAGTGTGACCTCTGCGGCCACAGATGGTGCACGTGAAGGCCCCCCTCCGGCCTCCCTGAGCGCAGCACCCCCCAGCTCCATAGGACCCCCCAGCTCCATGGGAGATGGAACCGACAGAGCAGTGTCTGAACGCAGGTTATCCAGCCGGATGGACAGGTCTACTAGCTGGTCAAAGGTGAGGGTGGTGTCCCTGCAGGCCAACTCTCGATGGACATCCTCGCGCAAGCTGCAGCGATAGTGGTCGATCAGGGCCCTGTCGTTCCATCCGGCTCCGGAAGCCAGGGTCTGGGAGTCCAGGGCGAACTCCTGGGCCCTCCTCGTCCCCTGCCTCAGGTGGTAGAGACGTTCACGAGGAGTTCACCCGCCGCTTCCGGGCAGGCTTCGACCACCGGCCCGAGGGTAGAGCGGCGGGTGAACTCCTCGAAGTTGTCCAGCGCCGCCTCTCCTTCAACCCACACGACGTTAGCCCACTCCAGGGCTTTCCCCGAGAGGCACGAGAAGAGGGCGGACACCCTCTCACGTCCTGAAGGAGCTGGGTGACGGTCCCCAGATACAGGTCTAGCTGCAGCAGGAACCCCTGGCTTTGTGCCGCCGTCGCATCAAACTCCCTAGGAAGGGCGAGACAAATCCCACTGGGACCAGGTGCAGGGGAGGCGAGTAGTGGAGACCCCTGTTGTGCTGGTGGAGGCGCTGGAGGGTTCCCTGTATCTCTCAGCGGCCCATAGTCTGGACGACGCAGTCCATGACAGCGCCGAGATGGTGAAGCATCGCTGCGTGCTCCCGGACGCTCTCCTCTACCCCTACGACGGGGACACCCGCTTCTGCTGACTCCATTGATTGGTGTGGAATTCTGTTTGCGGGGTGAGTAACTGGTTGCCACGAAGTCAGGCGCAGATGGGTGATAACAGGAGAACTTTAATATACACCCTGGCCCAAAGGCACAGGCGAGGCAGCACAAAGCACAACCATGGTAACATGAACCTGAACAAACAAAACAAACAAACCTACATAATGCCAGGGTATATCTGGTGTGCTTTCTGGAATAAGAGCAAGTGTATATCGTGGTAGAAAGGGCAATAGAAGATAAAATGAGTTCAATTCTCTATTTCTTCGAGGTCACAATATTCCTCTTCCATTGCACCTGTCATGCCCTGACCTTAGAGATCCTTTTTATGTCTCTATTTTGGTTTGGTCAGGGTGTGAGTTGGGGTGGGCATTCTATGTTTTGTGTTCTATTTCTGTGTGTTTGGCCGGGTGTGGTTCTCAATCAGAGGCAGCTGTCTATCGTTGTCTCTGATTGAGAACCATACTTAGGTAGCCTTTTCCCACCTGTGTTTTGTGGGTAGTTGTTTTCTGTTTTGTGTCTTTCTGCACCAGACAGAACTGTTTCGGTTTTTGTTCATTCTCTTTGTTATTTTTCTTAATCAGTGTTCAGTTCAAATAATAAAGATGAACACGTACCACGCTGCACCTTGGTCCTCCACTCCTTCCAAAAGTTGTTACAGAACTACCCACCACCAAAGGACCAAGCAGCGTGGAAGAGAGGACTGGACATGGGAGGACATTCTGGACGGCAAGGGATCCTACATATGGGAGGAGATCCTGGCTGGAAGGGATCGCCTTCCATGGGAACAGGTTGAGGCAGCCAGGAGAGCGGAGGCAGCAGGAGAAAGGAACCAGTGGTATGAGGGAACACGGCTGGCAAGGAAGCCCGAGAGGCAGCCCCAAAAACATTTTTTGAGGGGGGCACACGGGGAGTGTGGCGGAGTCAGGTTGGAGACCTGAGCCCACTCCCCGTGCTTACCGGGGCGAGCATGTGACTGGTCAGGCCCCGTGCTATGGGGTGATGCGCACTGTGTCTCGGCCGAGCATTCACAGGCCGGTGTGCTCGGTGCCAGCGTCCCGCATTTGCCGGGTGGAAGCTGGCATCCAGTCAGAATGGGTGGTGCCAGCCCTGCTTTCCAGCCCTCCAGTGCGTCTCCTTGGGCCAGGATATCCTGCGCAGGCTCTAAGCACGGTTTCCCCAGTTCGCCAGGAGAACCCAGTGCGGCCTGTTCCAGCTTCCTGCATGTGCCGGGCTAGAGTGGGCATTCAGCCTGGAAGAGTGGTTCTAAGGGTACGCACCAGATATCCAGTGCTCCCCCCCACAGCCCGGTATATCCTGTGCCTCCTCCACGGACCAGGCTCCAGTGTGTCTCCCCAGCCTTGTGAGTCCTGTGCCTGCGTCCTGTCCGGAGCTGCCAGAGTCACCCTCCTGTCCGGAGCTGCCAGAGTCGCCCTCCTGTCCGGAGCTGCCAGAGTCGCCCTCCTGTCCGGAGCTGCCAGAGTCGCCATCCTGTCCGGAGCTGCCAGAGTCCCCAGTCCGAGGTTGTGGCGAGGGTCCCCGCTCCAGAGGCGCCACCTAAGTGGGCCAAGGCTAAGGTGGAGCGGGGTCCAAGTCCCGCACCAGAGCCGCCACCGCGAATAGATGCCCACCCAGACCCTCCCCTATAGGTTTAGGTTTTTTATTTTACTGTTGCTCTTTAATTACTTGTTACTTTTATTTCTTACTCTTACAAATACATTTTTAAAATGGCACTGTTGGTTAAGGGCTCGTAAGTAAGCATTTCACTGTAAGGTTGTGTATTCGACGCATGTATTCGGCACATTTTGATTTTATTTTGATTTGATGAACGCAAATTGAACTCTTTGGCCCGAATGTCAAGTGTCACGTCTGCAGGAAACCTGGCACCATCCCTACGGTGAAACATGGTGGTGTGAGCATCATGCTGTGGGGATGTTTTTCAGAGGCGGTGCCTAGGAGACTAGTCAGGATCGAGGAAAAGATGAACGGAGCAAAGTACAGAGAGATCCTTGATGAAAACCTGCTCCAGAGTGCTCAGGACCTCAGACTGGGGCGAAGGTTCACCTTCCAACAGGACAACAACCCTAAGCACACAGACAAGACAACGCAGGAGTGGCTTCTGGAAAAAGTCTCTGAATGTCTTTGAGTGGCCCAGCCAGAGCCCGGACTTGAACCCGATCGACATCTCTGGAGAGACCTGAAAATAGCTGTGCAGCGACGCTCCCCATCCAACCTGACAGAGCTTAAGAGGATCTGCAGAGAAGAATGGGAGAAACTCCCCAAATACATGTGTGCCAAGCTTGTAGTGTCATACCCAAGAAGACTCAAGGTTGTAATCGCTGCCAAAGGTGCTTCATAGTACTGAGTAAAGGGTCTGAATACGGATGTAAATGTAATATTTCCGTTTTTATTTTGAATAAATTATGTTTTTTGCTTTGTCATTATGGGGTATTGTGTGTAAATTGATGAGGGGGAAAAAAACATTTTAATACATTTTAGAATAAGGATGTAACGTAACAAAATGTGGAAAAAGTCCGCAAGCACTGTAGATGAGATGAAGAAACCAAGCGACATCACTGCCCCCACAGCTGTGGAATGAATGATACAGGGTGGATCAATTTTCAGGAAGTCTAAAAGTATGTTGAATGTCGGAGCATATTACAAAACAGCCGCCTCTTTTGTGACAAAAAAAACGACATTGCAACACTCCCAATCTTGCATATGCCTTGAGCTTGTGGTAAACTTTAACTGGTAAGGAAAGCTCATTAGGTCTCCTGAATATCTGTTGATGTAACAAGTGCGCTGGGAGTCGGCAAGCAAGTTCAGGGAGTGAGTGTTTTAATAAATAAATTAAACAAGTAACACAAACAATGCACCAACATGAAACAGAGTCAATAACACCTGAGGAAAGAACCAAGGGAAGGGACAGATATAGGGAAGATAATCAAGGAGGTGATGGAGTCCAGGTGAGTGTCATGAGGCACAGGTGCGCGAGACGATGGTGACAGGTGTGTGGGATAATCAGCAGCCTGATGAACTAGAGGCCGGAGAGGGAGTATACGTGACAGTACCCCCTCCCTGACGCGCGGCTCCAGCCACAGGACACAGTCAAAGGGGACGAACCCAGGAATCAGGAGCGGACCGGTCACCCCTGCTGATGCACGAGAACCTGTCACGCCAGCTGAGGCCTGGGAACCTGTCGAGTCAGCTGGGGCACGAGAACCTGACAGATCGGTTGAGGCAGAGAAGCCTGGCGATCTGGCGGAGGCAGGAAAAACCTGACGAGCCGGCTGAGACAGGGGAAACTGGCGATCCGGCTGAGGCATGAGAGCCTGACGAGCCGGCTGAGACAGGGGAAACTGGCGATCCGGCTGAGGCATGAGAGCCTGACGAGCCGGCTGAGACAGGGGAAACTGGCGATCCGGCTGAGGCATGAGAGCCTGACGAGCCGGCTGAGGCAGGGGAGCCTGGCGATCTGGTTGAGGCATGAGAGCCTGACGAGCCGGCTGAGGCAGGGGAGCCTGGCGATCCGGCTGAGGCATGAGAGCCTGACGAGCCGGCTGAGGCAGGGGAGCCTGGCGATCTGGTTGAGGCATGAGAGCCTGACGAGCCAGGCTGAGACAGGGGAAACTGGCGATCCGGCTGAGGCATGAGAGCCTGACGAGCCGGCTGAGGCAGGGGAAACTGGAGATCCGGCTGAGGCATGAGAGCCTGATGAGCCAGCTGAGGCAGGGGAGCCTGGCGATCCGGCTGAGGCATGAGAGCCTGACGAGCCGGCTGAGGCAGGGGAGACTGGGGATCCGGCTGAGGCATAAGAGGCTGACGAGCCGGCTGAGGCAGGGTAGCCTGGTGATCCGGTTGAGGCATGAGAGCCTGACGAGCCGGCCGAGGCAGGGGAGCCTGGCGATCTGGTTGAGGCATGAGAGCCTGTATCAGTTCCCGGTCTCAACGTCATTACTCTGACACACACAAAAAAACACTCCCTGATGCTTCCCTTATCTGAGGTGTTATTCTGTAACGAGTGCACTGGGAGTCGGGAAGCAAGTTCAGGGAGTGAGTGTTTTAATAAATAAATGAAACAAGTAACACAAACAACACAGCAACATGAAACAGAGTCAATAACACCTGAGGAAAGAACCAAGGGGAGTGACAGATATGAGGAAGATAATCAAGGTGGTGATGGAGTCCAGGTGAGTGTCAGGAGGCGCAGGTGTGTGAGACGATGATGACAGGTGTGTGGGATAATCAGCAGCCTAATGACCTAGAAGCCGGAGAGGGAGTATATGTGACAGTTGACAAGGTGGAACAATTTTTTGTGTGTAAGATTTTCTATTTATTTTTTACAATACAAGCCAAAATAAAATAAAATAAAATTGTATTTATCACAATTACAACAGACCTTACCGTGAAATGCTTACTTACAACACAATTTGCATACACATACAAATGACAACCTACAGACGCACATAAACATCCACAACATCACCCCCTGTCCAGACCCACCTGCTCACACCCCCATCTCCAGCACCCGCATCACTTTCCGCAATATGACCTCAAACTGCACCATTTTCTTTCTCTCCAAGGTGGGACTCTTATGACTAAAGAGGCTTCATTCATAGCAGTACTCAGTACATTTTTGCAATAATTAGATAAATGAGGGCCATTGTGTATTATAAGGTATTGACTGCATTATCGGGTATTGAATGCATTATCAGGTATTGAGTGCCTTATCAGGTATTGAGTGCATTATAAGGTATTGAGTGCATTGTCAGGTATTGAGTGGATTATCAGGTATTGACTGCATTATCGGGTATTGAATGCATTATCGGGTATTGAATGCATTATCAGGTATTGAGTGCCTTATCAGGTATTGAGTGCCTTATCAGGTATTGAGTGCATTATCGGGTATTGAATGCATTGTCAGGTATTGAGTGCATTGTCAGGTATTGAGTGGATTATCAGGTATTGACTGCATTATCAAATAAGTGTGGCAGTTATCCCTCAAGAATCAAGAAAAACATTGTGCCATTTGGCATTTATTTTCACCTCAGTGTGACGTTCACAGGTTCATTTCCCACACACATCCATCCTGAAGTCAAATGCTGTTTTACTCCTGTTACCGAGGCATCTGTATGAACAGTACAATGCCGTTTTGTGTTGACTGAAAGTCCGAGTCGTGAAGCGTGTGAATAGAAAGAGTGAACGTAGTGATACGTATTGAATGAGCAGATGGATGGCGGTCTCCCTGAGATGTGTGAAAATGTTCACCTTGGTTGTAAAATGATCTAAACTAGTTTAGATAGTATGGCTTCACTTTGATTCTGGCAAAGAGTGACAGCCTAACTGCAGAATGGCAGGGTGTTTTTCTCCTGCACAGGCATCTGGAAGGAAAACTGCCAAACTGGTCCTTGTTGCAATACCTTATTTGATGTATTAATTGGCTGCATCCTGATTCTCCACCCTACTTGCACACTCGGCATCATGGATTTTAAAGCATTAAATTGGTGTAAGCATCTGCTGGAGGAAGTCTCAACTCCCAAGTGCACACTTATGGAGAAGAGTCGGAAATACAGCCATTGTGTCTCTTTACCTCACATCAACCATTCTCTTCCTTGCAAGTATAGCCACAGGAGTCAATGTTTATGTGCATAGTGGTGGGATTATTTAACATGGCATTGTTTTCTTTGTTGACAAAGATTAGAATCAAAAGACATGAAACACTTGACTGGGTCATTATTGCGGTTGTGGAAACCTTTGAGGATTGACCTAGTGGAATATAAGCCCCAGATAACATTCCCATCCTCCACCGCTCCCCTCTTTTCTCTCCATATCATGTTCATTTTTCATATTCCCATTAGGTGCCCTGGGACTCTGTCCCTATCGTGTTTGGTGTGGGGGGAGAAAATCAATTTGAGCACTTCCGGTTTGGGCATGGTGTTAGGGACAGAGTGGATGATGGGAATGTTATCTGGGGCTTATATTCCACTGGGTCAATCCTCAAAGGTTTATGGGGCCAAATCCTATATTCCAGACGCTCGTTGGCGTGCGCGAGCAGTGTGGGTGCAACGATTCAATAACATGTATGTGTAAATATATTTTGCATTGCTCGCGCACGCAATGCGATCGGTGTAGTCAGCATGTGAGCTGAATAGAGCTTACTGCAACGTGACACCGTCATAGGATGCCACCTTTCCAACAAGTCAGTTCATCAAACTTATGCTAGAGCTGCCCCGGTCAACTGTAAGTGCTGTTATTATGAAGTGGAAATGTCTAGAAGCAACGATGGCTCAGACACGAAGTGGTAGGCCACACAAGCTCACAGAACGAGACCACCGAGTGCTGAAGACGCACACAAACCTCAGATCACCACGCGCAATTCCAAGTGTTGGCTGGAGTGGTGTAAAGCTTCCCGCCATTGGACTCTGGAGCAGTGGAAACGTTCTCTGGAGTGATGAATCACGCTTCACCATCTGGCAGTCTAACGGACTAATATGGGTTTGGTGGATGCTAGGAGAACGCTACCTGCCCAAATGCATAGTGCCAACCGTATAGTTTGGTGGAGGAGGAATAATGGTCTGGGGCTGTTTTTCATGGTTCGGGCCTCTTAGTTCCAGTGAAGGAAAATCTTAATGTTACAGCATACAGTTACATTCTAGATGATTCTCTGCTTCCAACTTTGCAGTAACAGTTTGGGGAAGTCCCTTTCCTGTTACTCTGCATGACAATACCCCCGTGCACAAAATGAGATCCATTCAGAAATGGTTTGTCAAGATTGGTGTGGAAGAACTTGACTGGCCTGCACAGAGCCCTGACCCCATCGCCCAATCCATGAATTTTGGTTTGTATATATATTCTTATAGTCACTGCGGGGATGACATTGTCTACGCATTTATTGATGAAGCCCATGACTGTTGTGGTAAGCCTCGGGTCTGCTTCATCCGACCACTTCCGTATTGTACTTCCTGTTTGAGCTTTTGTTTGTAAACAGGAAGCAGGAGAATGGAGTCATGATTAGATTTGCCAAAGGGAGGACGAGGGAGGGCCTTGTATGGGTTTCTGTGGGCAGAATAAAAATGGTCTAGAGTTTTAGATGTCTTAGTGGTGCAGGAGACGTGTTGGTAGAAGTGAGGTAGGACGGTTTTAAATCTCCCCGCGTTAAAGTCTCTGCCTACCAGAAACGCTCTAGGTGAGTGGTTTGTTTGTTTGTTTATGGCCCCATATAGTTCTTTGAGTGACAGGGTGGTGTTGGCCCGTGGAGGAATGTAGACAGCTGTGATAATTATGGATGAGAAGGGGTCTGCAGCTTTCTATGAATTATTCTATATCTAGTGAGCAAAAGCTCAAGATTTGCTTTACACTTGAAGCAGCACACCAGTTGTTAGTTATGAAAAGACTCACTTCACCTCCAAGCCGCTGTACGATCCTGCCGCTGCATGGAGAATCCACAGAGTGCTACGTGCATAGCATCATCATCCAGCCACGTTTCAGTAAGACATTCAGTGAGGGAAAAAAGTATTTGATCCCCTGCTGATTTTGTACGTTTGCCCACTTTCAAAGAAATGATCAGTCTATAATTGTAATGGTAGGTTCATTTGAACAGTGAGAGACAGAATAACAACAACAAAATCTAGAAAAACGCATGTCAAAAATGTTATAAACTGATTTGCATTTTAATGAGGGAAATAAGTATTTGACCCCTCTGCAAAACATGACTTAGTACTTGGTGGCAAAACCCTTGTTGGCATTCACAGAGGTCAGACGTTTCTTGTACTTGGCCACCAGGTTTGCACACATCTCAGGAGGGATTTTGTCCCACTCCTCTTTGCAGATCTTCTCCAAGTCATTAAGGTTTTGAGGCTGATGTTTGGCAACTTGAACCTTCAGCTCCCTCCACAGATTTTCTATGGGATTAAGGTCTGGAGACTAGCTGGGCCACTCCAGGACCTTAATGTGCTTCTTCTTGAGCCAGTACTTTGTTGCCTTGGCCATGTGTTTTGGGTCATTGTCAAGTGGGAATACCCATCCACGACCCATTTTCAATGCCCTGTCTGAGGGAAGTAGGTTCTCACCCAAGATTTGACGGTACATGGCCCCATCCATCATCCCTTTGATGCGATGAAGTTGTCCTGTCCCTTTAGCAGAAAAACACCCCTAAAGCATAATGTTTCCACCTCCATGTTTGACGGTGGGGATGGTGTTCTTGGGGTCATAGGCAGCATTCCTCCTCCTCCAAACACGGCAAGTTGAGTTGATGCCAAAGAGCTCCATTTTGATCTCATCTGACCACAACACTTTCACCCAGTTGTCCTCTGAATCATTCAGATGTTCATTGGCAAACTTCAGACGGGCATGTATATGTGCTTTCTTGAGCAGGGGGACCGTTCGGGCACTGCAGGATTTCAGTCCTTCACAGCGTAGTGTTTTACCAATTGTTTTCTTTGTGACTATGGTCCCAGCTGCCTTGAGATCATTGACAAGATCCTCCCGTGTAGTTATGGGCTGATTCCTCACCGTTCTCATGATCATTGCAACTCCAAGAGGTGAGATCTTGCATGGAGACCCAAGCCGAGGGAGATTGACAGTTATTTTGTGTTTCTTCCATTTGCGAATAATCGCACCAACTGTTGTCACCTTCTCACCAAGCGGCTTGGCGATGGTCTTGTAGCCCATTCCAGCCTTGTGTAGGTCTACAATCTTGTCCCTGACATCCTTGGAGAGCTCTTTGGTCTTGGCCATGGTGGAGAGTTTGGAATCTGATTGATTGATTGCTTCTGTGGACAGGTGTCTTTTATATAGGTAACAAACTGAGATTAGCAGCACTCCCTTTAAGAGTGTGCTCCTAATCTCAGTTCGTTACCTGTATAAAAGACACCTGGGAGCCAGAAATCTTTCTGATTGAGAGGGGGTCAAATACTTATTTCCCTCATTAAAACGCAAATCAATTTATAACATTGTTGACATGCGTTTTTCTGGATTTTGTTGTTGTTATTCTGTCTCTCACTGTTCAAATAAACCTACCATTAAAATTATAGATGGATCATTTCTTTGTCAGTGGGCAAACTTACAAAATCAGCAGGCGATCAAATACTTTTTTTCCCTCACTGTATAAGATGAAATAAATAGAATAAATAAATAAAATAATATTGCAATTTTTCAATTCTCTCTGACAGGAGACTCTCGAAAGAAGCTCATCCATCTTATTCTCCAGTGACTGGACATTGGCCAATAGAACGGAGGGGAGCGCCGTTTGGTTTTCCCTTTGCCTCAATTTCACCAGGTCTCCACCTCGTCTCCCACATCTAAGCCTGCAGCGTTTTGGTAGCCCATGGAACAAAGGAATAGGGTCCGGTATGAACAGTGGAACAGCTGAGTCGGAGTTGCACCACAGAGAGTATAAAACGTACTGTAATATATGGAGGGAATAAATGTTGAATAGCATTCTGCTGCTGGCCATAGGCTAAGCATCTGTGTAGTCATGGTAGGGCCCATCGGGATCGGAGGGGGGTTGGGGATATGGTGTGTGTAATTGCTGTAACCATGGATGGTCGAAGCTGTTTTGTCCTTGTGACTTTTTTTCCATATCGCAGCTTTTACTGAAATCACTGAAATTAATGAGTGAGCTTGGTTTTTCAACCTGGTACGGGCACCACTGTATGCCAACAACTATTCTTTCAATAGAAAAGTAATAAACATTTGTATTAAGCACAACTAATGTGGAAAACATTGCGAGAAGAGAGAGAGAGAGTGGTTTTTACTGTTTTCAACAAAAAAAGTGGCAGCAACATGATGAATTGTGAGTAGAACTTACATCTGAACATTGAAATTGGCAATACTAACCAAAATACAATAAACAACAAATATAGGGATAAAATGATGTTTGTCGTGAACTGTAATCAGGCGAACAATGGCTTGGATGACACTGCAATGGAAACGCTCAGTTATAGAGTGGGGGAGGCGGAGGACAACAGAGGGAAGGGTAAGAGGGCGAGGGAGAAGGAGCGAGGGAGGAGGGAAAAGTGGAAGAGAAGGAAGAGAGGAGGAATAGAGTGGGGATTGAGGAGAAGCATTTAAAGAGCGAGAAGAAGAGAAAATGAAAGAGGATGGAGGAGGACAATGAGAGACAGAAAAAGAGACATGTAATCCACGAAGCAGCTGAAAAAAGACTTGCCAAGTCGAGGCAGGGGACTCACCGGTAAATTAGCAGGGGCTGCTGGGTATTAATAGCTTGGGGAAGCGGTAGTCCTGAATATTAAATAATCCGGGGGCAGGAGTCCTGCATGATACATAATACAGGGGTGGCATCAAAGTCCCGGCCACTAGGAGCGCAGCTTCTGGATATGCATGTTCTTGTTTGCTTATGGCCTTATACAGTTGGTTGAGTGCGGTCTTAGTGCCATCATCGGTTTGTGGTGGTAAAAAGACAGCTACAAATAATATATATGAAAACTCTCTTGGTATAGAGAATGCATTTTCCACTGCTCCAATGGCGGCTAGCTTTACACCACTCCAGCTGACGCTTGGCATTGCACATTGTGATCTTAGGCTTGTGTGCAGTTGCTCGGCCATGGAAACTAATTTCATGACGCTCCCAACGAATAGTTTTTGTGCTGACGTTGCTTCCAGAGGCAGTTTGGAACTCTGTATTAAGTGTTGCAACCTAGGACAGACGATGTTTATGAGCTGCGCACTTCAGCACTCGGCAGTCCCGTTCTGTGAGCTTGTGTGGCCTACCACTTCGCGGCTGAGCCGTTGTTGCTTCTAGACATTTCCATTTCACAATAACAGCACTTACAGTTGACTGGAGCAGCTCTAGCAGGGCAGAAGTTGATAAACTGACTTGTTGGAAAGGTGGCATCCTATGACGGTGACACGTTGAAAGTCACTGAGCTCTTCAGTATGGGGCCATTCTACTGCCAATGAAATGGCCAAATCCACTCATTTGAAGAGGTGTCCACATACTCTATTACAAACCCAGTTGGAGACCCTTGTGCAACACATTTTGTCTTAGTTGCTGGCCATCCCTTTATTGTTCAGCTGTAGCTTTGTCTTTAGACTGTTACTCTACACATAACAAGTGGGTCCCATTTGGTCTGATGTTCTCTAAGCATACGGTATGACTTGAAAGCCACCTGGCCCTGTGGGCTCCTTTTTTGATAAGTGGTAAGTCCACTTCACTCTCGAAGAGGAAGCACGAAGCAGCCATCTAGAATTATCATTGGCAACAAAAGAGAGAGAGAGTCTAACCTTATGATAATATAGAGCAGAGAAAAATGACACTAATCAGGACTGGAGTCGCCTATACCTGATACATAGAGTCTTATCTTCTTTAGTGTCAACGACAACAAAGTATTTCAGTGTAGAAAATACAATTGATGGCTATACGTATTACATTGCAGGATCAATTCGACCCATTTTGCTTGACATTAAAATGATACTGAAATGTTATAGAACAACTCGATGCCAGACACTATCCAATAACTTTGTTTCCCCTTAAATATTACCTAGTGGATACCTGGTGGTGCTGTGGCTCTAAGCCGGACCTAGTGGATACCTGGCGGTGCTGTAGCTCTAAGCCTGACCTAGTGGATACCTGGCGGTGCTGTAGCTCTAAGACTGACCTAGTGGATACCTGGCGGTGCTGTAGCTCTAAGCCTGACCTAGTGGATACCTGGCGGTGCTGTGGCTCTAAGACTGATCTAGTCGATGCCTGACAGTGATGTGGCTCTAAGTCTGATCTAGTGGATACCTGGCAGTGCTGTGGCTCTGTAAGGGGATCAGAGTGAGCTGCTGGAGAGGTGCTTCCCCCCTCAGGCCTCATCGTAATAGATTAAGACCACGGCGGTGTCCCAAATGGCACCATATTCCCCACATAGTACACTACTTTTGGTCAATAGTGTGCCGTTTGGCACACACATCATAACAATGCACAGTGAGAGCCTTAGGGGTATAGAGTGAGACCGTAAAGCTGCACCCTGCCATTCTACAGCCGATGTCGACAATGTTTTTGCTGCACCTGGGAGAGCCTCTGGGGTAAACACTGTAACGAGCACTTTAATCCTGGGAGAGGAAACCTGACCACTGACCCCTCTACTGCTGTTCAGAAAGAAAGGCTTTAACGCTGCACCCAGAAACTCACTGGGGTCACGAGTGGAGTATTGCAGGAGAGAGGGAGAGAGAGAGAGAAAGAGAGGGAGAGAGAGAGAGAGAGAGAGAGAGAGAGAGAAGAGAGAGAGGGAGAGAGAGAGAGAGAGAGAGAGAGAGAGAGAGAGAGAGAGAGAGAGAGAGAGAGAGAGAGAGAGAGAGTGAGAGAGACTGAGGACCAACCCAGCAAATAAGATGGGCAAAGTTAATTAAAAATGAAAACCTGAAATACCTTGAGTCAAAGGTTAGGGCAAGGCTCAATAAGTTCAGCACTTGCTTAACAAGTCACATAATAAGTTGCATGGACTTATCCTGTGTGCAATAATAGTGTTTAACATGATTTTGGAATGACTACCTCATCTCTGTCCCCCACACATACAATTATCTGTAAGGTCCCTCAGTTGAGCAGTGAATTTAAAGCACAGTGTCAACCACAAAGACCAGGGAGGTTTTTGAATGAATCCAAAGAAGGGCACCTATTGGTAGACGGGTAAAAGAGCAGACATTGAACATCCCTTTGAGCCTGGTGAAGTTATTAATTACACTTTGGATGGTGTGTCAATACACCCAGTCATACAAAGATACAGGCGTCATTCCTAACTCAGTTGCCAGAGAGGACGGAAACCACTCAGGGATTTCACCATGAGGGCAATGGTGACTTTAAAACAGTTACAGAGTTTAATGGCTGTGATGGGAGAAAACTGAGGATGGATCAACATCACTGTAGTTATTCTACAATACTAACCTAAATGATAGAGTCAAAAAAAGAAAGCTTGTACAGAATACAAATATTCCAAAACATGCATCCTGTTTGCAATAAGGCACTCAAGTAAAGTGCAAAAAATGTGATGAAGAAATGAACTTGTCCTGAATACATAGTGTTATGGTTGGGGCAAATCCAACACAACACATCACTGAGTACCACCCATCATCTTTTCAAGCATGGTGGTGGCTGCATCATGTGATGGGTATGCTTGTCCTCGGCAAGGACAAAGGAGTTTCTTTGTATAAAAATAAATGGAATAGAGCTGAGTAGCAAAATCCTTGAGAAAAACCTGGTCCAGTCTGCTTTCCAACAGACACTGAGAGACAAACACCTTTCAGCAGGACAATAACCTAAAACACAAGGCCAAATCTCCAATGGAGTTGCTTACCAAGACAACATTGAATGTTCCTGAATGGCCTAGTTACAGTTTTGACTTAAATCGACTTGTAAATCTATGGCAAGACTTGAAAATGGCTATCTAGCAATGATCAACAACCAATTTGACAGCGCTTTAAGAATTTTAAAAAGACTGGGAGACAGGATCGAGGGAAAGATGAACGGAGCAAAGTACAGAGAGATCCTTGATGAAAACCTGCTCCAGAGCGCTCAGGACCTCAGACTGGGGCGAAGGTTCACCTTCCAACAGCACAACAACCCTAAGCACACAGCCAAGACAACACAGGAGTGGTTTCGGGAGAAGTCTCTTGAACCCAATCTAACATCAGAATCTGCCAGGTTTCCTCCAGACTTGAGGTTTGGCCCATCAGGCCAAATAGTTCAGTCTTGGTTTCAACAGACCATGCCTGATTGGTGGAGTGCTGCAGAGGTGGTTGTTCTTCTGGAAGGTTTCTACCATCTCCACAGAGGAACTCTGGAGCGCTGTCAGAGTGACCATCGGGTTCTGGTCACCTCCCTGACCAAGGCCCTTCTCCTCGGATTGCTTAGTTTGGCCGGGCGACCAGCTCTAGGAAGAGTCTTGGTGGTTCCAAACTTCTTCCATTTAAGAATGATGAAGTCCACTATGTTTTTTGGTACCCTTCCCCGGATCTGTGCCTCGACACGATCCTGTCTCGGAGCTCTGCCTTTACAAATCATGTCCACTCAATTTAATTTAACACAGGTGGACTCCAATCAAGTTGTAGAAACATCTCAAGGATGATCAATGGAAACAGGATGCACCTGAGCTCATTTTAGAGTCTCATAGCAAAGGGTCTGAATACTTATTTAAATAAAGCATTTATGTTTTTTATTTTTTTTTATTTTGCAAAAATGTTGAAAAACCTGTTTTGGGGTACCTCAGCCCAATTGAGATGGTTTGGGATGAGTTGGACCGCATATTTAAGGAAAAGCAGCCAATAAGTGCTTAGCATATATGGGAACCCCTTCAAGACTGTTGGAAAAGCATTCCAGGTGAAGCTGGTTGAGAGAATGCCAAGAGTGTGCAAAGCTGTCAAGGCAAAGGGTGGCTACTGTGAAGAATCACAAATGTTCAATATATTTGATATTTGTTTAACACTTTTTTGGTTCCTACATGATTCCATATGTGTTATTTCATAGTTTTGATGTCTTCACTATGATTCTAAAATGTAGAAAGAAAAACGGTTGAATGAGTAGGTGTGTCCAAACTTTTGACTGGTACTGCATGTCTATAATGTACGTCTATTAGAAAAGTTACATAACTTTGTAAGAACATTCACTGAAACTATAAAATTGTACATCACAGTAAATATGATGTCAATATTGGTTTGCATGTTTTCCTCACCTCCCCCAGGGTGTAGTTAGGCATCAAGCCATGCACAACTGCCTGTTCCACATCTGACACACACACACACACACACACACACACACACACACACACACACACACACACACACACACACACACACACACACACACACACACACACACACACACCACACACTCGCAAGGACTACGGGGGAAGGAGGCACAAACATTAAGGCAAGCACATTTTTCTTTTTATAGATAGCACTAACATGGAGGGTGGTGGAGGATGGTGAATTTATCAGCATGTAAGCAGTGTAGATAAAATAAACAGATAACATGGTTTTGATTGGTGTCACTGATAGTGAAATATCGGTCCTCGCCTTCCCTGTGGCAAAATCAATGAACATGTTTTGATATGCTTGAGCATCTATGCACGCCATTACCTCAGAGGCTGTATGGATGTGGGTGTTTGTGGGTGTTTCTTCCATGATGAACACAGATAGTCGGAACAGTCTTGTTCCTGTGTCGAGGGAACTCAGGGTCTTACCATCTCTGTCAGCTAGTATTTCCCTTCCCTCGGCCTTTGGCAGAACGTTACCATCTTTGTCAGCTAGTCTTTCCCTTCCCTCTGTCTTTGCCTCTTTTTCTTTTCCTCAGCTCTGACCTTGAACTGAGGTATTTCAGATAAACTCTTGAGCGTTCGTACAGCGAGACTTTCGGTGCCAAAAAACAAACAAGATCTAATCGTGTGGCTAGCATGCTCATAACAAATGTTTCATCATGACGCCCATCAGAATATGGAGAGACGTTGCAGCATCCTCCGCCGCCCTCTCTGCCGCCCCCACCATCCTCCGCCCCGGAGGCACGACCAAACAAAGGAGGGCGCCTTGCCCAGAGGCGGATGACCACCGTCCCCCTGCCCAGTGAATAGCCACGCACCATATTAGCTGACCACAGAACAGCAAATCCGCTTGCTGCTCCAAATACCAATCAGGGGGCTACTAGTTGCCCTGGTAACAGCACTGCTCTCCAATATAGCGAGGAGCAGGCTTGCCAGTCTCGTTTTTCTCTCTCTCTTGCTATCCTTTTTGTCTCTGTCTGTCTCTCTTTTTTCCAAATCCCTCTGCTTTTCGGAGGCCCCCCCTCGTCTGTTTCTCTCCTCAGGGGGTTAGGGTTAGGGCCGGGGGTTCGGCTTATAGGTAGACCAGGGATTTTTCCTCCCGACACTTGTCATGCTCATCCAGGCCTGACGGATTTGAACTGACAGGATGAAAACATGGGAATTTGGCTTCAATTTCTCCCAATGAATGTGAACTGGGCAAGTCTGACTCCTGGGCAATTGAATAGCTAGAAAAAATGCAATTGGCTTTCATACGGAAGGAAATGCTGTCTTTAGTTTTGAACATTAGGGACATTTTGGTTGTGTTTTACATAATAATTGCATTGAGATTTCTTTGAGATTCATTGAAACAAAGCAAATCAAAATGCATTTGTCACATGAGGTGTAGGTAGACCTTACAGTGAAATGCTTTCTTACGAGCCCTTAACCAACAATACAGCGTTTTAAAAAGTAAGACACATTTACAAAATAAACTAAAAGGAAAAATAGTAGTTTAAGTTTGTTCCACCTGAGTGAGTCCGACCACAAGTCAGAGACAACTATAATGACACAGCAAATACTTTTGATGGTTCTTTTTGTGTTCTTCTTCCAAAAGGTAGATTATGTTGCTGAGTTTGGGTAATCCAAAAGTTGCGTGACTCATTAACAATTTGGACAAGTAACTAGTAACTGTAACAGATTACATTTAGAAAGTAGCCTACCCAACCCCCTGGACGGCACAAACACATCTTGGACCAGGCTCCCACTTTGCGGCATTGCATTAATTGTGAATCCATTCTTACTACTTCATTTGAAAGCACATTCCAGGTTTACAACACCAGTATCAAATGAAACATTATCGTAAAATGTGTGCCGTAATAAAGTTTTCTGTCACATCCTTATACTTGAGTTAACCAAGAGCGTGACAGTGACTGTGACAGTATGTGAAAATGTGGTGCCACTCTGGCTCACCTTCTTCATTTGCATCTAAACTCTGAGAGTCCATCAAATGGAGAGTGTCAATCTGTGGTCTAGTCTGAGAGTCCATCATATGGAGCATGTCTATCTGTGGTCTAGTCTGGGAGTCCATCATATGGAGTGTGTCTATCTGTGGTCTAGTCTGAGAGTCCATCATATGGAGCATGTCTATCTGTGGTCTAGTCTGAGAGTCCATCATATGGAGCATGTCTATCTGTGGTCTAGTCTGGGAGTCCATCAAATGGAGCATGTCTATCTGTGGTCTAGTCTGGGAGTCCTTCAAATGGAGCATGTCTATCTGTGGTCTAGTCTGGGAGTCCATCATATGGAGCATGTCTATCTGTGGTCTAGTCTGGGAGTCCATCATATGGAGCGTGTCTATCTGTGGTCTAGTCTGGGAGTCCATCAAATGGAGCATGTCTATCTGTGGTCTAGTCTGGGAGTCCTTCAAAAAATTATTATTATTATTATTTATTTTTTTAATTTTACCTTTATTTTACTAGGCAAGTCAGTTAAGAACAAATTCTTATTTTCAATGACGGCCTAGGAACAGTGGGTTAACTGCCTGTTCAGGGGCAGAACGATAGATTTGTACCTTGTCAGCTCGGGGATTCGAACTTGCTAGTCCAACGCTCTAACCACTAGGCTACCCTGCCGCCCCAATGGAGCATGTCTATTTGTGGTCTAGTCTGGGAGTCCACCATATGGAGCGTGTCTATCTGTGGTCTAGTCTGGGAGTCCATCATATGGAGCGTGTCTATCTGTGGTCTAGTCTGAAAGTCCACCATATGGAGCGTGTCTATCTGTGGTCTAGTCTGAGAGTCCACCATATGGAGCGTGTCTATCTGTGGTCTAGTCTGGGAGTCCACCATATGGAGCGTGTCTATCTGTGGTCTAGTCTGGGAGCAAAGCATATGGAGCGTGTCTATCTGTGGTCTAGTCTGGGAGTCCACCATATGGAGCGTGTCTATCTGTGGTCTAGTCTGGGAGCAAAGCATATGGAGCGTGTCTATCTGTGGTCTAGTCTGGGAGTCCACCATATGGAGCGTGTCTATCTGTGGTCTAGTCTGGGAGTCCACCATATGGAGCGTGTCTATCTGTGGTCTAGTCTGAGAGTCCACCATATGGAGCGTGTCTATCTGTGGTCTAGTCTGAGAGTCCACCATATGGAGCGTGTCTATCTGTGGTCTAGTCTGGGAGTCCACCATATGGAGCGTGTCTATCTGTGGTCTAGTCTGGGAGCAAAGCATATGGAGCGTGTCTATCTGTGGTCTAGTCTGGGAGTCCACCATATGGAGCGTGTCTATCTGTGGTCTAGTCTGAGAGTCCACCATATGGAGCGTGTCTATCTGTGGTCTAGTCTGGGAGTCCATCATATGGAGCATGTCTATCTGTGGTCTAGACTGGGAGCAAAGCATATGGAGCATGTCTATCTGTGGTCTAGTCTGGGAGTCCATCAAATGGAGTATGTCTATCTGTGGTCTAGTCTGGGAGTCCATCAAATGGAGCATATCTATCTGTGGTCTAGTCTGGGAGTCCACCAAATGGATCTCCCAGACTGTCGAAATGTTGGTTAGTAGGTTATTAAATGATTGCATCTGAGCTCCTAGACGGTGCGGCTCTCCTTTTCTTTTTCTAGCCTGGGAGTCCACTAAATAGAGCTTTCCTATCTGTGCCAGTGCTCCCTCCAACCAGTTTCCAGTCTTTCAGTGCCCAGTCTCTGCTACACCAGCCTTGTCCACTTCTTCTCTGACAGGCTGTGCCCTCTTCCACTCAGCTGGCTCTGTCTTTCTCTCTCGCCAGGCTACTGCCTGCCCAGACAGTTCCTCTGTCTTTCTCTCTCGCCCAGCCTACTGCCTGCCCAGACAGTTCCTCTGTCTTTCTCTCTCGCCCAGCCTACTGCCTGCCCAGACAGTTCCTCTGTCTTTCTCTCTCGCCAGCCTACTGCCTGCCCAGACAGTTCCTCTGTCTTTCTCTCTCGCCAGCCTACTGCCTGCCCAGACAGTTCCTCTGTCTTTCTCTCTCGCCAGCCTACTGCCTGCCCAGACAGTTCCTCTGTCTTTCTCTCTCGCCCAGCCTACTGCCTGCCCAGACAGTTCCTCTGTCTTTTTCTCTCGCCCAGCCTACTGCCTGCCCAGACAGTTCCTCTGTCTTTCTCTCTCGCCCAGCCTACTGCCTGCCCAGACAGTTCCTCTGTCTTTCTCTCTCGCCAGCCTACTGCCTGCCCAGACAGTTCCTCTGTCTTTCTCTCTCGCCAGCCTACTGCCTGCCCAGACAGTTCCTCTGTCTTTCTCTCTCGCCAGCCTACTGCCTGCCCAGACAGTTCCTCTGTCTTTCTCTCTCGCCCAGCCTACTGCCTGCCCAGACAGTTCCTCTGTCTTTCTCTCTCGCCAGCCTACTGCCTGCCCAGACAGTTCCTCTGTCTTTCTCTCTCGCCCAGCCTACTGCCTGCCCAGACAGTTCCTCTGTCTTTCTCTCTCGCCCAGCCTACTGCCTGCCCAGACAGTTCCTCTGTCTTTCTCTCTCGCCAGCCTACTGCCTGCCCAGACAGTTCCTCTGTCTTTCTCTCTCACCAGCCTACTGCCTGCCCAGACAGTTCCTCTGTCTTTCTCTCTCGCCCAGCCTACTGCCTGCCCAGACAGTTCCTCTGTCTTTCTCTCTCACCAGCCTACTGCCTGCCCAGACAGTTCCTCTGTCTTTCTCTCTCGCCCAGCCTACTGCCTGCCCAGACCGTTCCTCTGACGCAAAGCTCCAAACTTTCTTCAAACTCCGAAACTCTGGTTATCAGTTTCAGAAGTATAAAGGTGCAGCTGTCAACTAGTAGGGCGTCTCTACTTTTATTTGATATTGGTAGAAATTCAAAAACACAATAGTATACCACCGTAACAGATGTTGTGTAGGCCTACTGCTTGAAGCTAATGATAAAACAGTATAATACAAGCTGAATACATTTCCATTTTCAGAACAACAATTATGATGCATTAGACATTTCTATCACGCTATTCACAGATTGAAGTAGTGCTTAGAGTGAAGGGGGATGCAAATGTTGTAATTCACCTTCATTTTGGTACATTGTGTTCTTTTCAGTACTCAAGGACAATAATGTTTATGAACTCTTCAGAGTGTGACGCATCCTCTCATAGACTAATACTAAATGGTTCCCCCCTTTCATAATGAACCCTAAAGTCACTGCTTGTTACTAAAACCTGTTTAAACTGGTTCATAATGAACCCTAAAGTCACTGCTTGTTACTAAAACCTGTTTAAACTGGTTCATAATGAACCCTAAAGTCACTGCTTGTTACTAAAACCTGTTTAAACTGGTTCATAATGAACCCTAAAGTCTCTAGACTTGTTACTAAATGGTTTAAACTGGTTCATAATGAACCCTAAAGTCACTGCTTGTTACTAAAACCTGTTTAAACTGGTTCATAATGAACCCTAAAGTCACTGCTTGTTACTAAAACCTGTTTAAACTGGTTCATAATGAACCCTAAAGTCACTGCTTGTTACTAAAACCTGTTTAAACTGGTTCATAATGAACCCTAAAGTCACTGCTTGTTACTAAAACCTGTTTAAACTGGTTCATAATGAACCCTAAAGTCACTGCTTGTTACTAAAACCTGTTTAAACTGGTTCATAATGAACCCTAAAGTCACTGCTTGTTACTAAAACCTGTTTAAACTGGTTCATAATGAACCCTAAAGTCACTGCTTGTTACTAAAACCTGTTTAAACTGGTTCATAATGAAACCTAAAGTCACTGCTTGTTACTAAAACCTGTTTAAACTGGTTCATAATGAACCCTAAAGTCACTGCTTGTTACTAAAACCTGTTTAAACTGGTTCATAATGAACCCTAAAGTCACTGCTTGTTACTAAAGCCTGTTTAAACCGGGTGCATTGCTAGACATACCTTCTGCCTCATTCACTGGCCATGTCTGAAATGTTGCACGTCTACTACTTACTTAAAGCGGTAATCAGCTGTTGAAACAATAACAAAGCATTCTCCCGTCCCTGTTTCTGTAAAAAGCTGAGGGATGGAGAAATGTTACCACTCTCAAATTCATAGACAGAGCTATGGACTGGTCATCCATGATATCAAAAGTATAGTTTTAACCGTGTTTTTGTGGCTATATAGTGGTTGTTTACATTTACTTGGACTTAAAACAAGCTTATATTTTGGGTTCTGATGGGTTACGACAGTTGAACTAAGTTCATGAGGCAATTCTTAGTGATATTCTTCAAGAACCAATGGGTACATATCATAAATGTCCAAAAATGGATCTAGCAACTGCAGATGGCCCCTTTGAACTGCATGCTGTGTACTAATCATACTACTATTTAGAACACACTGTCTAGAAAACAACGAATGCAGTACGTGTAAATATCAACATACTAGGCTTGTCCATACTGTGAAGGCGTCATCTAATGTGCAATTGTGTTAAATCCTGCCGTTCATTCATTTTAGTTTTTTTGTTGTTTTAATTTAAGGATCCCCATAAGCATTTTACCGAAGCAGCTGTAACTCTTCCTTTGGTAGAGCGTGTCCCCTTATCTGATTATCTGCTGTCAAAAGCGTGTCAGTGTCGAAAGATGATTCTCTTCCTCAATAGTGTGCAGCAAATTCTACTAGATGAAAAACCTAATGAGTTTAACATCCTGGCATTTAAAGCATACTACATTTCAGGAATTTCACATATTATAAAGAATGGTATTTTCGCATACCCAAAATGCCTACAATTTAGAATGCTAGTACAGACATTCAGACACTCATATTCCACAACATTCTCATCTTCTCTGACTCTAAATTTGGGTGCTTTTTTTTCCCGAGGCACAGTATCGAAATCTAATCATAAAGAGGGGGTTGCTGGGAGAACACTGGACTTGTCCTCACTGCCCTCTATTGTCTGATACCTTCAGCACAAATGTCAATCAACCACCTCTGGGCCTGTCTCAGGGTTGCTCCGGGAGAGGAACACTCGAGTCAGAATCAAAAAACACCATTTGTTTAGCATCACGCAGCACCTCTGACACAAGAATCTTTAATGAAACTTCAAAAACCAACAAAACTTGCTTACGCCACCCGTGGGTAATGCTAAAGTTGTGCCTTAACCCCATGGGTAAACTGGGTGCAAATTCAATGAAAGGTAAAGCAAAAAACTAAATGTGTCCAGAGCTGCTTGTGGGAAAGAGTGTTTGATGTCAAAATAGTTTCACATATACTGCAACTACTCTTATGGATTACACAAATAGAAATGCACATGCTTGTATCAGAAAGTTGTTTTGATTGGACTGAGAAACTTCCCAATGTTGGCTTTGATTGAATAGTCCACGCATAACAAAAATAATAATAGTGGACAGTTGCTGAAGACCACTTCCTTAGATTGCTGAGGTAATTTGGGACAAATGAACACAATGTTGTCTTAATCTGCTTTCACAGCTAAGCATATTTACCCAGTAGGGATTACAAACATGACTGTAATAGCATGCACGTGTCATTGGGGAATTCCAAATCAATGTTCAGCTAGTGCTTAGGCTTCAAGTATTAATAAGCTTCCGCAATGATCTGAAGGCGCGAGACTAGTGTCTGATTCAGGGAGATGCACCTTCAGCAAGTATCCAGTATGCTAATTGTTATATGCTAATTTGCCTCACTAATTATTAATTTGCTCATTAATTTCCTTATTAGCTTGATGGAGAGATAAAAACAGCCTCTTTGCATTTTCAAAATGTCATATCCTCATTGTTTTTGGGCCTGTGACGGTTCGCCATTTGATTCACGCTTAAACACAGAGAATAAAATGTCATCTTTTGAGGTACAGCGTATGTGAGGCTTGTCATGAGATGCCACACACGGGATAAGTGTAGGCTAGGTGAAGGACTGGTTCCCTATGAGATGTTGCTTACTGATGAATCATTATCTGCCTCTCCCACACTTCAATCAGAGCCAAAGAGGGAATTCAGCTCCTACTGTAAATTCAGAAATACAGGAGAATTTTCAGCAGACCTGGGACAAAATAGTATTGCTTCCTTTCAAATACTTTGTAAGCAGACCTGGGTTCAAAATAGTTTTCTTTCAAATACTTTAGCAGTGCTGTTTTGACATTTCCTGGTACAATGGAACCGATAGAAGCCTCCCAAAAGTGATACACCCCGCCCGGCTGGTGCTTCAGGTAGGCTCAATCAAACACACAAAGAATGTTGAAGAGAAACAAATACAATTTGGAATTTGATTTACCTTGCTTTACATAATGGATCGATGGAATAATCCCCAAAATGCTAAACTCGCCCACCCAAAACATTATTGTAAATGACTGTAAACCAATTCAAGTGCACCTGAAATACTTAAAAGTTAATTATAAATAAGACATCATACTATTTCAGCTGTACACATTGTTCCCTGCCATCCTTAGGAATGCCTTGTTGTTCACTACAGAACCGCCATTGCGTAACTGCTCATTGACCTTTGAATATTTAATCTGCTTTCACTAGACCTACTCTCACCGCTTGCACCTTCAGGAGCTGAGACAAAGGGAGTGTCACCGTTTACACCTTCAGGGGCTGAGACAAAGGGAGTGTCACCGTTTACACCTTCAGGGGCTGAGACAAAGGGAGTGTCACCGTTTACACCTTTAGGAGCTGAGACAAAGGGAGTGTCACCGCTTACATCTTCAGGGGCTGAGACAAAGGGAGTGTCACCGTTTACACCTTCAGGGGCTGAGACAAAGGGAGTGTCACCGTCACCTTCAGGGGCCGAGACAAATGGAGTGTCACACATCTTCAGGGGCTGAGACAAAGGGAGTGTCACCGCTTACATCTTCAGGGGCTGAGACAAAGGGAGTGTCACCGTTTACACCTTCAGGAGCTGAGACAAAGGGAGTGTCACCGCTTACATCTTCAGGGGCTGAGACAAAGGGAGTGTCACCGTTTACACCTTCAGGAGCTGAGACAAAAGGAGAGTCTCAGCATTCTAAAGGGGCCGAGACAAAGGGAGAGTCTCAGCACTCTAAAGGGGCCGAGACAAAGGGAGAGTCTCAGCACTCTAAAGGGGTCGAGACAAAGGGAGAGTCTCAGCACTCTAAAGGGGTCGAGACAAAGGGAGAGTCTCAGCATTCTAAAGGGGCCGAAACAAAGGGAGAGTGTCAGCATTCTAAAGGGGCCGAGACAAAGGGAGAGTCTCAGCACTCTAAAGGGGTCGAGACAAAGGGAGAGTCTCAGCACTCTAAAGGGGTGAGACAAAGGGAGAGTCTCAGCACTCTAAAGGGGTTGAGACAAAGGGAGAGTCTCAGCATTCTAAAGGGGCCAAGACAAAGGGAGAGTCTCAGCACTCTAAAGGGCCCGAGACAAAGAAAGAGTCTCAGCATTCTAAAGGGCCCGAGACAAAGAAAGAGTCTCAGCACTCTAAAGGGGTCGAGACAAAGGGAGAGTCTCAGCATTCTAAAGGGGCCGAAACAAAGGGAGAGTGTCAGCATTCTAAAGGGGCCGAGACAAAGGGAGAGTCTCAGCACTCTAAAGGGGGAGACAAAGGGAGAGACACTCTAAAGGGGTGAGACAAAGGGAGAGTCTCAGCACTCTAAAGGGGTTGAGACAAAGGGAGAGTCTCAGCATTCTAAAGGGGCCAAGACAAAGGGAGAGTCTCAGCACTCGAGACAAAGAAAGAGTCTCAGCATTCTAAAGGGCCCGAGACAAAGGGAGAGTCTCAGCACTCTCAGCAGTCTCAGCACTCTAAAGAGGTCGAGACAAAGGGAGAGTCTCAGCATTCTAAAGGGGCCGAGACAAAGGGAGAATCTCAGCACTCTAAAGGGGCTTCCTTGTCTCACTAGCTCATTCCTTGTCTTCCTGTGTCAATCCGAAACGGAGTAAAACATTAAACTTTTCCAATAAGAAATACAAATTCTCCTGTCGACACCGTTTTAAACTATTTTGATACGGAGTGCCCTAATGAATACAACTTTCCGCTTTCTTTTAAGATATCAGCACATTGTTTCCTGCAACAAGATAACTCAGATGTGCATTTTTTTCTCTCACAAAAAAATACCAAAATTGGCGAGAACAATAAGGAGTCCAACTAGTGGACTTATTTTCACCTGTCCAAGTCCTCTAAATCATCGTGGATAAAATAAAAGAGACAGGGAAAGACCGCTACAACATACTACTACTGTGAGACAACCATAAAGTCTATAGCAGAATGCTGGCGTTTGGAGCGACAACACCATTCGCCAAAATCAGTCACTTCACAGAAACAGGCTGGCTAGTGGTGGTGCTATGTCAGACTCAGTCATGTGTGGCAACAAAGCACTGACCTCAACCTCCTTTCTTTAAGTGCCGTTGATATTTCTAGTACCAAACTGTAGTGTAGTGCGGTGGTGTAAAGAATGGTGCTATCACACCACGGTTGGAAATGTGATCAACACATTCACCAGTGGCGGCTGCTGAGGGAAGGACGGCTCATAATATTGGCATCAAACACATGGAAACCATGGAAACCATGTGTTTGGTGTATTTGATATCATTCCACCTATTCCACTCAAACCATTACCACAAGCTCATCCTCCCCAATTAAGGTGCAACCAACCTCCTGTGACATTCACCTACACATTTAGACTCAATGCTCCGGCGTTCAAATGGTCTGGCCACAATTCAACTACAGGTACACACACAACAGAGCCTGTCGATGGTGTTCAGTCAATCTTGGCTGATACCAAAGAACAAGCCCCACCATTCTATTGGCTGATACCAAAGAACAAGCCCCACCATTCTATTGGCTGATACCAAAGAACAAGCCCCACCATTCTATTGGCGGATACCAAAGGACAAGCCACATCTTTTTATTGGCTGATACCAAAGGACAAGCCCCACCATTCTATTGGCTGATACCAAAGATACAAGCCCCACCCACCAAAGGACAAGCCACATCTTTTTATTGATACCAAAACAAGCCCCACCATTCTATTGGCTACCAAAGAACAAGCCCCACCATTCTGGCGGATGGCTGATACCAAAGAACAAGCCCCACCATTCTATTGGCTACCAAAGGACAAGCCCCACCATTCTATTGGCCAATACCAAAGAACAAGCCCCACCATTCTATTGGCTGATACCAAAGAACAACCACCATTCTATTGGCTGATACCAAAGAACAAGCCCCACCATTCTATTGGCTAATACCAAAGAACAAGCCCCACCATTCTATTGGCTGATACCAAAGAACAAGCCCCACCATTCTATTGGCTGATACCAAAGAACAAGCCCCAAAGAACAAGCCCCACCATTCTATTGGCTGATACCAAAGAACAAGCCCCACCATTCTATTGGCTTGAACAAGCCCCACCATTCTGATACCAAAGAACAAGCCCCACCATTCTATTGGCGGATTGGCTTGATACCAAAGAACAAGCCCCACCAATTGGCTGCAAAGACCCACCATTTCTTACCAAAGAACAAGCCCCACCATTCTGATACCAAAGGGCAAGACCCACCACACACCTACACAGACGTGAATAGTCACACCACAAAGAGTGTGTGAGACAGACAAAGAGAAAGACAAAGAGAGAAAAAGAGAGAGAGAGAGAGAGAAACAGAGAGAGAGAGAGAAAAGAGAGAGAGAGAGAGAGAGAGAGAGAGAGAGAGAGAGAGAGAGAGAGAGAAAGAGAGAGAGAGAGAGAAAGAGAAACAGAGAGAGAGAGAAAAGAGAGAGAGAGAGAGAGAGAGAGAGAGAGAGAGAGAGAGAGAGAGAGAGAGAGAGAGAGAGAGAGAGAGAGAGAGAGAGAGAGGGAGAGGAAGAAGAAGAAGTAGAGGCACCACTAATCCAGAGACTGCAGCCAAAGTAAATGATGTAATTTGCAGTGTAAGTGAAGGAGATGAAGGTAATACACAGATAGAGGGGGAGTGAAGAGAATGGCGAGGCGGTCTGGGTATCTAGTGTACTGGGGCACTGAGAGGCTTTAACATTACAGGAACGCTACAGAAACGTTGAAGAAACATTGTAAATCATTATAGACTCAAGCCACATGGTGTGACATTCTAGAACTTCATGACTTTGAGCGATGTTACATCCCCACAACAATGTGTGTGTGTGTTGCTGACTTCTTTTTTTGTGTGTGTGTGTGTGTGTGTGTGTGTGTGTGTGTGTGTGTGTGTGTGTTGCTGACTTCTTTCTGTGTGTGTGTGTGTGTGTGTGTGTGTGTGTGTGTGTGTTGCTGACTTCTTCTCTCTCTGTGTGTGTGTGTGTGTGTGTGTGTGTGTGTGTGTGTGTGTGTGTGTGTGTGTGTGTGTGTGTGTGTTTGCGTGCATGTGCATAAATCTGTCTCAACAGATCAAGGAGCAGAGAGGCAGTGTTTGTAATTTAACTCCAGCCATCAGAACCTGTTAGGAGTGAAGGGGACACCGCAGACGGGCGCGGGTCACATATACTATCTATTAAACCACTGCCATTGGCTGAGACAAAATCTATTTAAATTAAAACCACTGTTGCCCAGGACAGGTCCCCATCCCGAACGGAACATGCACAACTCAAAGTAGAGCCCCTGACAAAAAACATATTACTTGTTCCAATTTGAACCAGGCGTTTCAGATGGATGAGCCAAACCGAACTATCCAATCACAGCTGTTGTGATGACTTCGGGAGACAGTGTGATAAAGACCAGATCGAAGGACATTTGATCAGTTGGATGGAACCCAATCATAAGCGTCTGAATGACTCTTTCTGAATGTACTCTTTTTATTTTGTTGCATGGATTTGTAAAATAACTTTAAAAGCGGAGGACGCTGCAGGGACAAACACAATACCTTTGTGCGAGGACAAGCAAACAGCGAACACATTAACCCCGCTTGATAACCCTGCATTACAATTAAATCAAAAGAGATGTGCGACTTCATATCCATTCATGCCACTTGTACGTTATTAAGTTAGGGGAGGATTGTCTAATTTATTCATGGAACAACAAGCTCTGCATTTAAAATTTCCAACAGCAAACATCTCTCTTCATCATACATCTCCGCTGTACTATCCAATGCTCTCTGGCAGCTCAAGTGTCCACGTGATTAACATGTCAGATACTGTGTGTCATCTATCACGTCTGTGTCGGTGTGCAATCATGACAGGTTATTACCTGTCCTTCAGGGAGGCTGAACTCTGACCTCAACAGGGGTGGGGCGCCATTTCTTCATGCCTCCTTGCCTTGTTCCTATGGTGTGCACAAGGATTCTACCCCCCCCCCTCTCTCTCTCTCTCGCATGCCACTCCATTCATTAATAAACTATGTTTGTGCCTGGCGGAGTGATCAAGCATGAAAAACAAAGGCATTATGTAACGCCATGCATGGAATACTAAATCGGAAGCCTTGTCTTTTGGATTTTGATGAGTGGGAGCGTTGGCTGAAAATAGTTGGGATTATTATGGGGTGGAATTCATTCTGGTTGTGCTGTATACAATGGAGTGGGAGGCGATGCATGCGAAACCAAGCTACAGTAACAGGCCTTTAGAAGAACTCCTCAGAAGGACGTTGTACCAAATGAGTTTGTCTCTAGATATTACTAGGCAACAAAAAAGACCATGGTCATGTTACAAAAGAGAGACTTATTGTAATTGAAAAGCAATGTGCTTAGGTTTGATTGACCTGTATGGCACAATGCAAACGTGGGGTTGGTAACGCCATGAAGGGACCTCCGCAGAGCAAGGGAATGGACCTCCGCAGAACAAGGGAAGGGACCTCCGCAGAGCAAGGGAATGGACCTCCGCAGAGCAAGGGAATGGACCTCCGCAGAGCAAGGGAATGGACCTCCGCAGAGCAAGGGAATGGACCTCCGCAGAACAAGGGAAGGGACCTCCGCAGAGCAAGGGAATGGACCTCCGCAGAGCAAGGGAATGGACCTCCGCAGAACAAGGGAAGGGACCTCCGCAGAGCAAGGGAATGGACCTCCGCAGAGCAAGGGAATGGACCTCCGCAGAACAAGGGAAGGGACCTCCGCAGAGCAAGGGAATGGACCTCCGCAGAGCAAGGGAAGGGACCTTCGCAGAACAAGTGTAGGGACCTTCGCAGAACAAGGGTAGGTACCTTCGCAGAACAAGGAAAGGGATCTCCACAGAGCAAGTTGCTCGCTCACTAATCTTTGGCCTTGATTTGTCCCATAAATGTCACTATGGAGTATAAAAATAACATAAAACAGAGTATGTGTACTCCAACAAAAACAAGCAATATGCTCCATTTGGTAACTACACAACTGTTTTCAAATCGCTGTTCACTGGCAGAATATTAATAGGTGTGCACGTTTTGACAAAGATGAATACAAATCAAGGCTACACGTCAACAATGGACAGGAACTGTCACCTGCATGTCTAGAAGATTGATGGCATGAGACAATGTCAATCATCACCTTCCCAACACTATATCAAGGTGCCACGGATGATGCGACTACATCCCATATAACATTGAGATTTGTTTCAGATCAGAGTGTCTATATTCAGCTGATATCAAAGTCAAGTGGGAGAAGTGGTTGCCTCGTGAACAGTTTCAAAAGAGTTATTTTTTTTAACAAACTATACGGCTGTGTGATGAATATGGAAATATGTAGTTCTTTCTAACAGAATGAGGGCAAAGGAATCCATTCTTTCTTCCCATTTTCAAATCTTGTGCTTTTTGATATGTAAATCAGGAGGTTACAGCTTGGGTCCTTGTCATCGCTTTGTTTCTGGTTTTCAATGAGCCCTCCTCTTTGGATTAAGAGAGGGAGAAAGAGGGGGAAAGAAGAGAGAGAGAGAGAGAGAGAGACCTGGCATGCCAAGGCTCTTGTGTCTCCAATGTGGTGGAGCCACTGCATTGCACCAAAACCAAGGGGAGAGAGGGTGTAGGAAAGAGAGGGGGAAGTGAGAGAGAGAGGGGGGAGAGAGAGAGGGAGAAGAAAGAGAGAGAGAGAGAGAGAGAGGGGGAGAGAGAGAGAGAGAGAGAGAGAGAGAGAGAGAGAGGAATGTTTCAATGTATTTGCAATCTATCTGGCTTTAGAAGTCAGAGAGGAATGTACAGTTCAAAATGTATTTGAAATCTATCTGGCTTTAGCTCACTCCGCTGGTGGGGTAAAGGGTTCGTGGCTAAAACTCTAAATATTTCACATCTCCTCTCAACTTCATTCACAATGACAGTGCTGCCCATACCAATAATATACGATCCCTCACCATCATTTACACCCATCATTCCCCATTTAACAGATTAAACAGACTGTAGCCGGCCGGCACTGTTGCTTCCACCCATATATTCAGTTGGAGCAACGTGAAACGGTCCCCAAGGCGGATGTGCTGAAAAAAGGTGGATATAACAACAGAAAATGCTGTTTGCGATGATGCGTGTTAGGCAGGAGGATTAACATCACATGCGCATACGGTCTCAGGTACCTGGCGGAAACAAACGCAGAGCAAAGGAAAGAAACAACAAAGTCAAGAACAATATGTCAAAAGAAGTGAGTCTGTATAGTCTATGGGGAGGACTTAATAAAGACTGGAGAAGAACCGTGTTTGTCAGAGGTAGGGTAGTGGTGGAGAAGGTCCGTGTTTGTAAGGGGGGTAGAGTAGTGGTGGAGAAGGTCAGTGTTTGTCAGAGGTAGGGCAGTGGTGGAGAAGGTCTGTGTTTGTCAGGGGGGTAGGGTAGTGGTGGAGAAGGTCAGTGTTTGTCAGAGGTAGGGCAGTGGTGGAGAAGGTCTGTGTTTGTCAGGGGGTAGGGTAGTGGTGGAGAAGGTCAGTGTTTGTCAGGGGGTAGGGTAGTGGTCGTGAAGGTCAGTGTTTGTCAGAGACAGGGAAGTGGTGGAGAAGGCCAGTGTTTGTCAGGGGGACAGGGTAGTGGTAGAGAAGGTCAGTGTTTGTCAGAGGTAGGGTAGTGGTGGAGAAGGTCTGTGTTTGTCGGGGGGGTAGAGTAGTGGTGGAGAAGGTCAGTGTTTGTCAGAGACAGGTTAGTGGTTGAGAAGGTCGGTGTTTGTCAGGGGGATAGGGTAGTGGTAGAGAAGGTCAGTGTTTGTCGGGGGTAGGGTAGTGGTGGAGAAGGTCAGTGTTTGTCAGAGGCAGGGTAGTGGTCAAGAAAGTCAGTGTTTGTCAGGGGGGTAGAGTAGTGATGGAGAAGGTCAGTGATTGTCGGAGGTGGGGTAGTGGTAGAGAAAGTCCGTGTTTGTCGGAGGTAGGGTAGTGGTGGAGAAGGTCAGTGTTCGTCAGAGGCAGGGTAGTGGTGGAGAAGGTCAGTGTTTGTCAGGTGGATAGGGTAGTGGTAGAGAAAGTCGGTGTTTGTCAGGGGGTAGGGTAGTGGTGGAGAAGGTCAGTGTTTGTCAGGGGGGTAGGGTAGTGGTGGAGAAGGTTGGTGTTTGTCAGGGGGATAGTGTAGTGGTGGAGAAGGTCTGTGTTTGTCAGAGGTAGGGTAGGGTAGTGGTGGAGAAGCTCAGTGTTTGTCAGGGGTAGGGTAGTGGTGGAGAAGGTCTGTGTTTGTCAGAGGTAGGGTAGTGGTGGAGAAGGTCTGTGTTTGTCAGAGGTAGGGTAGTGGTGGAGAAGGTCAGTGTTTGTCAGAGGTAGGGTAGTGATGGAGAAGGTCAGTGTTTGTCAGGGGGTAGGGTAGTGGTAGAGAAGGTCGTTGTTTGTCGGGGGTAGGGTAGTGGTGGAGAAGGTCAGTGTTTGTCAGAGGTAGGGTAGTGGTGGAGAAGGTCTGTGTTTGTCAGGGGGTATGGTAGTAGTGGAGAAGGTCAGTGTTTGTCAGGGGGTAGGGTAGTGGTAGAGAAGGTCGTTGTTTGTCGGGGGTAGGGTAGGGTAGTGGTGGAGAAGCTCCGTGTTTGTCAGGGGGTAGGGTAGGGTAGTGGTGGAGAAGCTCAGTGTTTGTCAGAGGTAGGGTAGTGGTGGAGAAGATCAGTGTTTGTCAGAGGTAGGGTAGTGATGGAGAAGGTCAGTGTTTGTCAGGGGGTAGGGTAGTGGTAGAGAAGGTCGTCGTTTGTCGGGGGTAGGGTAGTGGTGGAGAAGGTCAGTGTTTGTCAGAGGTAGGGTAGTGGTGGAGAAGGTCTGTGTTTGTCAGGGGGGGTATGGTAGTAGTGGAGAAGGTCGTTGTTTGTCGGGGGTAGGGTAGGGTAGTGGTGGAGAAGCTCAGTGTTTGTCAGGGGTAGGATAGGGGTGGAGAAGGTAATGGAGAGATGGGGGGTAGAGTGCTGGGTTGCATTCACTAGGCCCAGATCGGAAGAAAAACAATTTACTCAACAAAAAACTACAAATGTTTCCAATAACAAACACAAATGTTTGTTTTCCGTTGTAAAACTTTTTTGCTACGGTGTGCCCCAATGAATATGACCCTGTGGGGTTAAAGGGGACCTTGAAGATCTCTCCTCAGACAGAGCCGGAGGAGTGATAAGACCAGGGCTGTGTGCCACACTGGGAGCAGAGCAGGCAGAACAAAACAGAGTAGGAGCAGTAGTGTCAGTAGTATTATCAGAAGTAATAATGTCCATAATAGTAGTAGTAGTAGTAGTAGTAGTGGCAGTAGTATTATTAGAAGTAATAGTGTCCATAATAGTAGTAGTAGTAGTAGTAGTAGTAGTAGTCGTGTCAGTAGTAGCAGCAGTAGCAACATTTGTTGTAGCAGCAGTAGTAGTAGCAGTAGTAACAGTAGTAGCAACAGTATCATCATTATTAGCAGTATCAGTAGTATCAGTAGTAGTAATATTAGCAGCAGTAGTAGCAGTAGTAGTAAACGCAGTAGTAGCAGTAGTAGTAGTAGTATCAGTAGTAGCGGCAGCAGCATTTGTAGTAGTAGTAATAGCAGTAGTAGCAGCAGTATTAGTAGTAGTAGCATCAGTAGTAGTAATATTAGCAGTAGTAGTAGCAGCAGCAGCCGCAGTATCAGTAGTAGTAGTAGTAGTATCATTAGTAGTATTAGTTATATTAATACCAATACTAGGTATTAGTAGTAGTAGCAGCAGCAGTAGTATTAATAGTAGTAGCAGTGGTAGTAGCAGCAGTAGTATTAGTAGGAATAGCAGTATTAGTAGTAATACCAGTAGTAGTAGTAGTATCGGTAGTAGTAGTAGTAGTAGTAGCAGTAGTATTAGTATTAGTAGCAGCAGCATAAGTAGTAGTAGTAATAGTAGCAGCAGGAGCAGCAGCAGTATTAGTAGTAGTAGTAGTAGTAGTAGTAGTAGCAGCAGCAGCCGCAGCAGTATTAGTAGCAGCAGCAGTATTAGTAGTAGTATCAGTATAAGTATTATCAGTAGTAGCAGCAGCAGCATTAGTAGTAGTAGTAGCAGCAGCAGCATTAGTAGTAATATTAGTAGCAGCAGCAGCAGCATTAGTAGTAGTAGTACTAGCAGTAGCATTATCAGTAGTATCAGTAGTAGCAAATTCAGTACTATTGGTAGTAGTGTAGTAGTAGTAGTGTTCCGGAAGACTATGTGATCACGCTCTCCGTAGCCAATGTGAGTAAGACCGTTAAACAGGTCAACATTACCAGAACGTGTACTGCGAGCATGCGCTGACCAACTGGCAATTGTCTTCACTGACATTTTCAACCTCTCCCTGTCTGAGTCTGTAATACCAACATGTTTTAAGCAGACCACCATAGTGCCTGTGCCCAACAACACTTAGGTAACCTACCTAAATGACTACCAACCCGTAACACTCATGTCTGTAGCCATGAAACGCTTTGAAAGGCTGGTCATGGCTCACATCAACACCACCATCCCAGAAACCCTAGACCCACTTCAATTTGCATACCGCCCAAACAGATCCACAGATGATGCCATCTCTATTGCACTCCACACTGCCATTTCCCACCTGGACTAAAGGAGCACCTATGTGAGAGTGCTGTTCATTGACTACAGCTCAGCGTTAAACACCATAGTGCCCTCAAAGTTCATCAATAAGTTAAAGACACTGGGACTAAAATACCTCCCTCTGCAAGTGGATCCTGGACTTCCTGACAGGCCGCCCCCCATGTGGTAAGGGTAGGTAACAACACATTCGCCACGCTGATCCTCAACACAGGGGCCCCTCAGGGGTGCGTGCTCAGTCCCATCCTGTACTCCCTGTTCACTTATGACTGCACGCCCAGGCACGACTCCAACACCATCATTACATTTGCAGATACTAAACCTGACAACTGCCTGGAACCAGAGAGAGAGCACAGAGCTGAAACCTGACAACCACCTGGAACCAGAGAGAGAGCACAGAGCTGAAACCTGACAACTGCCAGGAACCAGAGAGAGCACAGAGCTGAAACCTGACAACCGCCTGGAACCAGAGAGAGCCAGAGCTGAAACCAGAACCAGAGAGAGCACAGAGCTGAAACCTGACAACCGCCTGGAACCAGAGAGAGCACCTGGAACCAGAGAGAGAGCACAGAGCAAACCTGACAACCGCCTGGAACCAGAGAGAGCACAGAGCTGAAACCTGGAACCAGAGAAGCACGCCTGGAACCAGAGCTGAAACCTGACAACCGCCTGGAACCAGAGAGAGAGAGAGCACAGAGCTGAAACCTGACAACCGCCTGGAACCAGAGAGAGCACAGAGCTGAAACCTGACAACCGCCTGGAACCAGAGAGAGCACAGAGCTGAAACCTGACAACCTCCTGGAACCAGAGAGAGAGCACAGAGCTGAAACCTGACAACTGCCTGGAACCAGAGAGAGCACAGAGCTGAAACCTGAACCAGAGAGAGCACAGAGCTGAAACCTGACAACCGCCTGGAACCAGAGAGCACAGAGCTGAAACCTGACAACCTCCTGGAACCAGAGAGAGCACAGAGCTGAAACCTGACAACCGCCTGGAACCAGAGAGCACAGAGAAACCTGACAACCGCCTGGAACCAGAGAGAGCACAGAGCTGAAACCTGACAACTGCCTGGAACCAGAGAGAGCACAGAGCTGAAACCTGACTGAAACCGCCTGGAACCAGAGAGAGCACAGAGCTGAAACCTGACAACCGCCTGGAACCAGAGAGAGAGCACAGAGCTGAAACCTGAACAACCAGAGCTGAAACCTGGAACCAGAGAGAGCACAGAGCTGAAACCTGACAACTGCCTGGAACCAGAGAGAGCACAGAGCTGAAACCTGACAACTGCCTGGAACCAGAGAGAGCACAGAGCTGAAACCTGACAACCTCCTGGAACCAGAGAGAGCACAGAGCTGAAACCTGACAAAGCCGAGCTGAAACCTGGAACCAGAGAGAGAGCACAGAGCTGAAACCTGACAACTGCCTGGAACCAGAGAGACAACCTCCTGGCACAGAGCTGAAACCTGACAACCACCTGGAACCAGAGAGCACAGAGCTGAAACTGACAACCACCTGGAACCAGAGAGAGACAGACTGCCTGGAACCCTGACAACCAGAGAGAGCACAGAGCTGAAACCTGACAACCGCCTGGAACCAGAGAGAGAGCACAGAGCTGAAACCTGACAACTGCCTGGAACCAGAGAGAGCACAGAGCTGAAACCTGACAACCTCCTGGAACCAGAGAGAGCACAGAGCTGAAACCTGACAACCGCCTGGAACCAGAGAGAGCACAGAGCTGAAACCTGACAACTGCCTGGAACCAGAGAGAGCACAGAGCTGAAACCTGACAACCTCCTGGAACCAGAGAGAGCACAGAGCTGAAACCTGACAACCGCCTGGAACCAGAGAGAGAGCACAGAGCTGAAACCTGACAACCGCCCTGGAACCAGAGCTGAAACCTGACAACCACCTGGAACCAGAGAGCACAGAGCTGAAACCAGAGAGAGCACAGAGCTGAAACCTGACAACCGCCTGGAACCAGAGAGGCACAGAGCTGAAACCTGACAACTGCCTGGAACCAGAGAGAGCACAGAGCTGAAACCTGACAACCTCCTGGAACCAGAGAGAGCACAGAGCTGAAACCTGACAACCGCCTGGAACCAGAGAGAGCACAGAGCTGAAACCTGACAACCGCCTGGAACCAGAGAGAGCACAGAGCTGAAACCTGACAACTGCCTGGAACCAGAGCTGAAACCTGACAAGAACCAGCACAGAGCTGAAACCTGACAACCGCCTGGAACCAGAGAGAGCACAGAGCTGAAACCTGAACCCTGGAACCAGAGAGAGAGCACAGAGCTGAAACCTGACAACTGCCTGGAACCAGAGAGAGCACAGAGCTGAAACCTGAAACTGGAACCAGAGAGAGCACAGAGCTGAAACCTGCCTGGAACCAGAGAGAGAGCACAGAGCTGAAACCTGACAACCGCCTGGAACCAGAGAGAGCACAGAGCTGAAACCTGACAACTGCCTGGAACCAGGAACCAGACAACTGCCTGGAACCAGAGAGAGCACAGAGCTGAAACCTGACAACCTCCTGGAACCAGAGAGAGCACAGAGCTGAAACCTGACAACCACCTGGAACCAGAGAGAGCAGAGAGCTAAGACCTGACAACCAGAGCACTGAAACCTGAACCTGGAACCAGAGAGAGAGCACAGAGCTGAAACCTGACAACTGCCTGGAACCAGAGAGAGCACAGAGCTGAAACCTGACAACCTCCTGGAACCAGAGAGAGCACAGAGCTGAAACCTGACAACCGCCTGGAACCAGAGAGAGAGCACAGAGCTGCTGAAACTGCCTGGAACCAGAGAGAGCACAGAGCTGAAACCTGACAACCGCCTGGAACCAGAGAGAGCACAGAGCTGAAACCTGACAACCGCCTGGAACCAGAGAGAGAGCACAGAGCTGAAACCTGACAACTGCCTGGAACCAGAGAGAGCACAGAGCTGAAACCTGACAACCGCCTGGAACCAGAGAGAGCACAGAGCTGAAACCTGACAACCGCCTGGAACCAGAGAGAGCACAGAGCTGAAACCTGACAACCTGGAACCAGAGAGAGCACAGAGCTGAAACCTGACAACCAGAACCAGAGAGAGAGCACAGAGCTGAAACCTGACAACTGCCGCCTGGAACCAGAGAGAGAGAGCACAGAGCTGAAACCTGACAACCGCCTGGAACCAGAGAGAGCACAGAGCTGAAACCTGACAACCGCCTGGAACCAGAGAGAGCACAGAGCTGAAACCTGACAACCACCTGGAACCAGAGAGAGAGCACAGAGCTGAAACCTGACAACCTGAAACCTGGAACCAGAGAGAGAGCACAGAGCTGAAACCTGACAACCGCCTGGAACCAGAGAGAGCACAGAGCTGAAACAGAGCTGAAACCTGACAACCGCCTGGAACCAGAGAGAGCACAGAGCTGAAACCTGACAACCGCCTGGAACCAGAGAGAGCACAGAGCTGAAACCTGACAACCTCCTGGAACCAGAGAGAGCACAGAGCTGAAACCTGACAACCGCCTGGAACCAGAGAGAGCACAGAGCTGAAACCTGACAACCGCCTGGAACCAGAGCACAGAGCTGGAACCAGCACAGAGCTGAAACCTGACAACCTCCTGGAACCAGAGAGAGCACAGAGCTGAAACCTGACAACCGCCTGGAACCAGAGAGCACAGAGCTGAAACCTGACAACCACCTGGAACCAGAGAGAGAGCACAGAGCTGAAACCTGACAACCTGCCTGGAACCAGAGAGAGAGCACAGAGCTGAAACCTGACAACCGCCTGGAACCAGAGAGAGCACAGAGCTGAAACCTGACAACCGCCTGGAACCAGAGAGAGAGCACAGAGCTGAAACCTGACAACCGCCTGGAACCAGAGAGAGCACAGAGCTGAAACCTGACAACCGCCTGGAACCAGAGAGAGCACAGAGCTGAAACCTGACAACCGCCTGGAACCAGAGAGAGCACAGAGCTGAAACCTGACAACCTGGAACCTGAGAGCACAGAGCTGAAAGACAAGAGCACAGAGCTGAAACCAGAGAGAGCACAGAGCTGAAACCTGACAACCGCCTGGAACCAGAGAGAGAGCACAGAGCTGAAACCTGACAACTGCCTGGAACCAGAGAGAGAGCACAGAGCTGAAACCTGACAACCTCCTGGAACCAGAGAGAGCACAGAGCTGAAACCTGACAACCGCCTGGAACCAGAGAGAGAGCACAGAGCTGAAACCTGACAACCGCCTGGAACCAGAGAGAGCACAGAGCTGAAACCTGACAACCGCCTGGAACCAGAGAGAGCACAGAGCTGAAACCTGACAACCGCCTGGAACCAGAGAGAGAGCACAGAGCTGAAACCTGACAACTGCCTGGAACCAGAGAGAGCACAGAGCTGAAACCTGACAACCTCCTGGAACCAGAGAGAGCACAGAGCTGAAACCTGACAACCGCCTGGAACCAGAGAGAGCACAGAGCTGAAACCTGACAACCGCCTGGAACCAGAGAGAGCACAGAGCTGAAACCTGACAAGCCTGGAACCAGAAGCACAGAGCTGAAACCTGACAACGCCTGGAACCAGAGAGAGCACAGAGCTGAAACCTGACAACCTCCTGGAACCAGAGAGAGCACAGAGCTGAAACCTGACAACCTCCTGGAACCAGAGAGAGCACAGAGCTGAAACCTGACAACCGCCTGGAACCAGAGAGAGAGCACAGAGCTGAAACCTGACAACTGCCTGGAACCAGAGAGAGCACAGAGCTGAAACCTGACAACCTCCTGGAACCAGAGAGAGCACAGAGCTGAAACCTGACAAACCTGGAACCTGGAACCTAAGAGACAACCAGAGAGAGCACAGAGCTGAAACCTGGAACCAGAACACAGAGCTGAAAGAGAGCACAGAGCTGAAACCTGACCTGCCTGGAACCAGAGAGAGCACAGAGCTGAAACCTGACAACCGCCTGGAACCAGGAAGCACAGAGCTGAAACCTGACAACTGCCTGGAACCAGAGAGAGAGCACAGAGCTGAAACCTGACAACTGCCTGGAACCAGAGAGAGCACAGAGCTGAAACCTGACAACCTCCTGGAACCAGAGAGAGCACAGAGCTGAAACCTGACAACCGCCTGGAACCAGAGAGAGCACAGAGCTGAAGACCTGACAACCAGAGCCTGGAACCAGAGAGAGCACAGAGCTGAAACCTGACAACTGCCTGGAACCAGAGAGAGCACAGAGCTGAAAGACCTCCTGGAACCAGAGAGAGCACAGAGCTGAAACCTGACAACCGCCTGGAACCAGAGAGAGAGCACAGAGCTGAAACCTGACAACCGCCTGGAACCAGAGAGAGAGCACAGAGCTGAAACCTGACAACCGCCTGGAACCAGAGAGAGCACAGAGCTGAAACCTGACAACCGCCTGGAACCAGAGAGAGAGAGCACAGAGCTGAAACCTGACAACTGCCTGGAACCAGAGAGAGCACAGAGCTGAAACCTGACAACCTCCTGGAACCAGAGAGAGCACAGAGCTGAAACCTGACAACCGCCTGGAACCAGAGAGAGCACAGAGCTGAAACCTGACAACCGCCTGGAACCAGAGAGAGCACAGAGAAACCTGAAACTGCCTGGAAACAGAGCTGAAACCTGACAACTGGAACCTGGAACCAGAGAGAGCACAGAGCTGAAACCTGACAACCGCCTGGAACCAGAGAGAGCACAGAGCTGAAACCTGACAACCGCCTGGAACCAGAGAGAGCACAGAGCTGAAACCTGACCGCCTGGAACCAGAGAGAGCACAGAGCTGAAACCTGACAACCGCCTGGAACCAGAGAGAGCACAGAGCTGAAACCTGACAACCGCCTGGAACCAGAGAGAGCACAGAGCTGAAACCTGACAACCGCCTGGAACCAGAGAGAGCACAGAGCTGAAACCTGACAACCGCCTGGAACCAGAGAGAGCACAGAGCTGAAACCTGACAACCGCCACAGAGCTGAAACCTGACAACTGCCTGGAACCAGAGAGAGCACAGAGCTGAAACCTGACAACCTCCTGGAACCAGAGAGAGCACAGAGCTGAAACCTGACAACCGCCTGGAACCAGAGAGAGAGCACAGAGCTGAAACCTGACAACCGCCTGGAACCAGAGCACAGAGCTGAAAGAGCACAGAGCTGAAACCTGACAACCGCCTGGAGCACAGAGCTGAAACCACAGAGAGAGAGAGCACAGAGCTGAAACCTGACAACCGCCTGGAACCAGAGAGAGAGCACAGAGCTGAAACCTGACAACCGCCTGGAACCAGAGAGAGCACAGAGCTGAAACCTGACAACCTCCTGGAACCAGAGAGAGCACAGAGCTGAAACCTGACAACCGCCTGGAACCAGAGAGAGAGCACAGAGCTGAAACCTGACAACCGCCTGGAACCAGAGAGAGCACAGAGCTGAAACCTGACAACCGCCTGGAACCAGAGAGAGCACAGAGCTGAAACCTGACAACCACCTGGAACCAGAGAGAGCACAGAGCTGAAACCTGACAACCGCCTGGAACCTGGAACCAGCTGAAACCAGAGAGAGAGCTGAAACCAGAGAGAGCACAGAGCTGAAACCTGACAACCGCCTGGAACCAGAGAGAGAGCACAGAGCTGAAACCTGACAACTGCCTGGAACCAGAGAGAGCACAGAGCTGAAACCTGACAACCTCCTGGAACCAGAGAGAGCACAGAGCTGAAACCTGACAACCGCCTGGAACCAGAGAGAGCACAGAGCTGAAACCTGACAACCGCCTGGAACCAGAGAGAGCACAGAGCTGAAACCTGACAACCGCCTGGAACCAGAGAGCACAGAGCTGAAACCTGACAACCTCCTGGAACCAGAGAGAGCACAGAGCTGAAACCTGACAACCGCCTGGAACCAGAGAAGCACAGAGCTGAAACCTGACAACCACCTGGAACCAGAGAGAGCACAGAGCTGAAACCTGACAACTGCCTGGAACCAGAGAGAGCACAGAGCTGAAACCTGACAACCGCCTGGAACCAGAGAGAGCACAGAGCTGAAACCTGACAACTGCCTGGAACCAGAGAGAGAGCACAGAGCTGAAACCTGACAACCGCCTGGAACCAGAGAGAGCACAGAGCTGAAACCTGACAACCGCCTGGAACCAGAGAGAGCACAGAGCTGAAACCTGACAACCTCCTGGAACCAGAGAGAGCACAGAGCTGAAACCTGACAACCGCCTGGAACCAGAGAGAGCACAGAGCTGACAACCTGGAACCAGAGAGAGCACAGAGCTGAAACCTGACAAACCTGGAACCAGAGAGAGCACAGAGCTGAAACCTGACAACCTGCCTGGAACCCTGAGAGCACAGAGCTGAAACCTGACAACTGCCTGGAACCAGAGAGAGCACAGAGCTGAAACCTGACAACCTCCTGGAACCAGAGAGAGCACAGAGCTGAAACCTGACAACCACCTGGAACCAGAGAGAGCACAGAGCTGAAACCTGACAACCGCCTGGAACCAGAGAGAGAGCACAGAGCTGAAACCTGACAACCGCCTGGAACCAGAGAGAGCACAGAGCTGAAACCTGACAACCACCTGGAACCAGAGAGAGCACAGAGCTGAAACCTGACAACCGCCTGGAACCAGAGAGAGCACAGAGCTGAGCACAGAGCTGAAACCAGAGAGAGCACAGAGCTGAAACCTGACAACCGCCTGGAACCAGAGAGAGAGCACAGAGCTGAAACCTGACAACCGCCTGGAACCAGAGAGAGCACAGAGCTGAAACCTGACAACCTCCTGGAACCAGAGAGAGCACAGAGCTGAAACCTGACAACCGCCTGGAACCAGAGAGAGAGGACAGAGCTGAAACCTGACAACCGCCTGGAACCAGAGAGAGCACAGAGCTGAAACCTGACAACCGCCTGGAACCAGAGAGAGCACAGAGCTGAAACCTGACAACCACCTGGAACCAGAGAGAGAGCACAGAGCTGAAACCTGACAACCACCTGGAACCAGAGAGAGCACAGAGCTGAAACCAGAGAGAGCACAGAGCTGAAACCAGAGAGAGCACAGAGCTGAAACCTGACAACCGCCTGGAACCAGAGAGAGAGCACAGAGCTGAAACCTGACAACTGCCTGGAACCAGAGAGAGCACAGAGCTGAAACCTGACAACCTCCTGGAACCAGAGAGAGCACAGAGCTGAAACCTGACAACCGCCTGGAACCAGAGAGAGAGAACAGAGCTGAAACCTGACAACCGCCTGGAACCAGAGAGAGCACAGAGCTGAAACCTGACAACTGCCTGGAACCAGAGAGAGCACAGAGAAACCTGACAACCTCCTGGAACCAGAGAGAGCACAGAGCTGAAACCTGACAACCGCCTGGAACCAGAGAGAGCACAGAGCTGAAACCTGACAACCACCTGGAACCAGAGAGAGCACAGAGCTGAAACCTGACAACTGCCTGGAACCAGAGAGAGCACAGAGCTGAAACCTGACAACCGCCTGGAACCAGAGAGAGCACAGAGCTGAAACCTGACCTGCCTGGAACCAGAGCACAGAGCTGAAACCTGACCACCGCCTGGAACCAGAGAGAGCACAGAGCTGAAACCTGACAACTGCCTGGAACCAGAGAGAGCACAGAGCTGAAACCTGACAACTGCCTGGAACCAGAGAGAGCACAGAGCTGAAACCTGACAACCTCCTGGAACCAGAGAGAGCACAGAGCTGAAACCTGACAACCAGAGAGAGCACAGAGATGAAACCTGAACCGCCTGGAACCAGAGAGAGCACAGAGCTGAAACCTGACAACTGCCTGGAACCAGAGAGAGCACAGAGCTGAAACCTGACAACCTCCTGGAACCAGAGAGAGCACAGAGCTGAAACCTGACAACCGCCTGGAACCAGAGAGAGCACAGAGCTGAAACCTGACAACCGCCTGGAACCAGAGAGAGCACAGAGCTGAAACCTGACAACCGCCTGGAACCAGAGAGAGCACAGAGCTGAAACCTGACAACCGCCTGGAACCAGAGAGAGAGCACAGAGCTGAAACCTGACAACCTGCCTGGAACCAGAGAGAGCACAGAGCTGAAACCTGACAACCTCCTGGAACCAGAGAGAGCACAGAGCTGAAACCTGACAACCGCCTGGAACCAGAGAGAGCACAGAGCTGAAACCTGACAACCGCCTGGAACCAGAGAGAGCACAGAGCTGAAACCTGACAACTGCCTGGAACCAGAGAGCACAGAGCTGAAACCTGACAACTGCCTGGAACCAGAGAGAGCACAGAGCTGAAACCTGACAACCGCCTGGAACCAGAGAGAGAGAGGACAGAGCTGAAACCTGACAACCGCCTGGAACCAGAGAGAGCACAGAGCTGAAACCTGACAACCGCCTGGAACCAGAGAGAGCACAGAGCTGAAACCTGACAACCACCTGGAACCAGAGAGAGAGCACAGAGCTGAAACCTGACAACCGCCTGGAACTAGAGAGAGCACAGAGCTGAAACCAGAGAGAGCACAGAGCTGAAACCAGAGAGAGCACAGAGCTGAAACCTGACAACCGCCTGGAACCAGAGAGAGAGCACAGAGCTGAAACCTGACAACTGCCTGGAACCAGAGAGAGCACAGAGCTGAAACCTGACAACCTCCTGGAACCAGAGAGAGCACAGAGCTGAAACCTGACAACCGCCTGGAACCAGAGAGAGAGCACAGAGCTGAAACCTGACAACCGCCTGGAACCAGAGAGAGCACAGAGCTGAAACCTGACAACTGCCTGGAACCAGAGAGAGCACAGAGCTGAAACCTGACAACCTCCTGGAACCAGAGAGAGCACAGAGCTGAAACCTGACAACCGCCTGGAACCAGAGAGAGCACAGAGCTGAAACCTGACAACCACCTGGAACCAGAGAGAGAGCACAGAGCTGAAACCTGACAACTGCCTGGAACCAGAGAGAGAGCACAGAGCTGAAACCTGACAACCGCCTGGAACCAGAGAGAGCACAGAGCTGAAACCTGACAACTGCCAGGAACCAGAGAGAGAGAGCACAGAGCTGAAACCTGACCACCGCCTGGAACCAGAGAGAGCACAGAGCTGAAACCTGACAACTGCCTGGAACCAGATCGAAAGCACAGAGCTGAAACCTGACAACTGCCTGGAACCAGAGAGAGCACAGAGCTGAAACCTGACAACCTCCTGGAACCAGAGAGAGCACAGAGCTGAAACCTGACAACCACCTGGAACCAGAGAGAGCAGAGAGCTAAGACCTGACAACCAGAGAGAGCACAGAGATGAAACCTGACTACCGCCTGGAACCAGAGAGAGAGCACAGAGCTGAAACCTGACAACTGCCTGGAACCAGAGAGAGAGCACAGAGCTGAAACCTGACAACCTCCTGGAACCAGAGAGAGCACAGAGCTGAAACCTGACAACCGCCTGGAACCAGAGAGAGCACAGAGCTGAAACCTGACAACCTGGAACCTGGAACCTGAAACCTGACAAGAGAGAGAGCACAGAGCTGAAACCTGACAACCGCCTGGAACCAGAGAGAGAGAGCACAGAGCTGAAACCTGACAACTGCCTGGAACCAGAGAGAGCACAGAGCTGAAACCTGACAACCTCCTGGAACCAGAGAGAGCACAGAGCTGAAACCTGACAACCGCCTGGAACCAGAGAGAGCACAGAGCTGAAACCTGACAACCGCCTAGAACCAGAGAGAGCACAGAGCTAAAACCTGACAACTGCCTGGAACCAGATCGAAAGCACAGAGCTGAAACCTGACAACTGCCTGGAACCAGAGAGAGCACAGAGCTGAAACCTGACAACCTCCTGGAACCAGAGAGAGCACAGAGCTGAAACCTGACAACCTCCTGGAACCAGAGAGAGCACAGAGCTGAAACCTGACAAGCCTGGAACCAGAGAGAACAGAGCTGAAACCTGACAACTGCCTGGAACCAGAGAGAGCACAGAGCTGAAACCTGACAACCTCCTGGAACCAGAGAGAGCACAGAGCTGAAACCTGACAACCACCTGGAACCAGAGAGAGCACAGAGCTGACCGCCTGGAACCAGAGAGAGAGCACAGAGCTGAAACCTGACAACTGCCTGGAACCAGAGAGAGCACAGAGCTGAAACCTGACAACCAGAGCTGAAACCTGGAACCAGACCAGAGAGAGCACAGAGCTGAAACCTGACAACTGCCTGGAACCAGAGAGAGCACAGAGCTGAAACCTGACAACCTCCTGGAACCAGAGAGAGCACAGAGCTGAAACCTGACAACCACCTGGAACCCAGAGAGCTAAGACCTGACAACCAGAGAGAGCACAGAGCTGAAACCTGACAACCGCCTGGAACCAGAGAGAGAGCACAGAGCTGAAACCTGACAACTGCCTGGAACCAGAGAGAGCACAGAGCTGAAACCTGACAACCTCCTGGAACCAGAGAGAGCACAGAGCTGAAACCTGACAACCGCCTGGAACCAGAGAGAGCACAGAGCTGAAACCTGACAACCGCCTGGAACCAGAGAGAGCACAGAGCTGAAACCTGACAACCGCCTGGAACCAGAGAGAGCACAGAGCTGAAACCTGACAACCGCCTGGAACCAGAGAGAGCACAGAGCTGAAACCTGACAACCGCCTGGAACCAGAGAGAGCACAGAGCTGAAACCTGACAACCGCCTGGAACCAGAGAGAGCACAGAGCTGAAACCTGACAACCGCCTGGAACCAGAGAGAGCACAGCTGAAACCTGACAACCGCCTGGAACCAGAGAGAGCACAGAGCTGAAACCTGACAACCGCCTGGAACCAGAGAGAACAGAGCTGAAACCTGACAACCGCCTGGAACCAGAGAGAGCACAGAGCTGAAACCTGACAACCGCCTGGAACCAGAGAGAAAGCACAGAGCTGAAACCTGACAACCGCCTGGAACCAGAGAGAGCACCTGGAACCAGAGAGAGCACAGAGCTGAAACCTGACAACCGCCTGGAACCAGAGAGAGAGCACAGAGCTGAAACCTGACAACCGCCTGGAGCACAGAGCTGAAACCTGACAACCTCCTGGAACCAGAGAGAGCACAGAGCTGAAACCTGACAACCTGGAACCAGAGAGAGCACAGAGCTGAAACCGCCTGGAACCAGAGAGAGCACAGAGCTGAAACCTGACAACCGCCTGGAACCAGAGAGAGCACAGAGCTGAAACCTGACAACCGCCTGGAACCAGAGAGAGCACAGAGCTGAAACCTGACAACCGCCTGGAACCAGAGAACCAGAGCTGAAACCTGACCTGGAACCAGAGAGAGCACAGAGCTGAAACCTGACAACTGCCTGGAACCAGAGAGAGCACAGAGCTGAAACCTGACAACCGCCTGGAACCAGAGAGAGCACAGAGCTGAAACCTGACAACCGCCTGGAACCAACCTGGAACCAGAGAGAGCACAGAGCTGAAACCTGACAACCGCCCTGGAACCTGAGCACAGAGAGAGAGCACAGAGCTGAAACCTGACAACCGCCTGGAACCAGAGAGAGAGCACAGAGCTGAAACCTGACAACTGCCTGGAACCAGAGAGAGCACAGAGCTGAAACCTGACAACCTCCTGGAACCAGAGAGAGCACAGAGCTGAAACCTGACAACCGCCTGGAACCAGAGAGAGCACAGAGCTGAAAAAACCGCCTGCACAGAGCTGAAACCTGACAACCGCCTGGAACCAGAGAGAGCACAGAGCTGAAACCTGACAACCGCCTGGAACCAGAGAGAGAGCACAGAGCTGAAACCTGACAACCGCCTGAACCAGAGAGAGCACAGAGAAAGCTGAACCAGAAAGCCAGAGCTGAAACCAGAACCAGAGAGAGAGCACAGAGCTGAAACCTGACAACCGCCTGGAACCAGAGAGAGCACAGAGCTGAAACCTGACAACCGCCTGGAACCAGAGAGAGCACAGAGCTGAAACCTGACAACCGCCTGGAACCAGAGAGAGCACAGAGCTGAAACCTGACAACCGCCTGGAACCAGAGAGAGCACAGAGCTGAAACCTGACAACCGCCTGGAACCAGGAACCAGAGAAACCTGACAACCTCCTGGAACCAGAGAGAGCACAGAGCTGAAACCTGACAACCGCCTGGAACCAGAGAGAGCACAGAGCTGAAAGACAACCGCCTGGAACCAGAGAGAGCACAGAGCTGAAACCTGACAACCGCCTGGAACCAGAGAGAGCACAGAGCTGAAACCTGACAACCGCCTGGAACCAGAGAGAGCACAGAGCTGAAACCTGACAACCGCCTGGAACCAGAGAGAGCACAGAGCTGAAACCTGACAACCGCCTGGAACCAGAGAGAGCACAGAGCTGAAACCTGACAACCTCCTGGAACCAGAGAGAGCACAGAGCTGAAACCTGACAACCGCCTGGAACCAGAGAGAGCACAGAGCTGAAACCTGACAACCGCCTGGAACCAGAGAGAGAGCACAGAGCTGAAACCTGACAACCTCCTGGAACCTGAGAACAGAGCTGAAAGACCGCCTGGAACCAGAGAGAGCACAGAGCTGAAACCTGACAACCGCCTGGAACCAGAGAGAGCACAGAGCTGAAACCTGACAACCGCCTGGAACCAGAGAGAGCCTGGAACCCAGAGAGAGCACAGAGCTGAAACCTGACAACCGCCTGGAACCAGAGAGAGCACAGAGCTGAAACCTGACAACCGCCTGGAACCAGAGAGAGCACAGAGCTGAAACCTGACAACCGCCTGGAACCAGAGAGAGCACAGAGCTGAAACCTGACAACCGCCTGGAACCAGAGAGAGAGCACAGAGCTGAAACCTGACAAGCTGGAACCAGAGAAGAGCCTGAAACCAGAACACAGAGCTGAAACCAGAGAGAGCACAGAGCTGAAACCTGACAACCGCCTGGAACAGAGCTGAAACCTGAGAACCAGAGAGAGCACAGAGCTGAAACCTGACAACCTCCTGGAACCAGAGAGAGCACAGAGGAACCAGAGAGAGAGCACAGAGCTGAAACCTGACAACCGCCTGGAACCAGAGAGAGCACAGAGCTGAAACCTGACAACCGCCTGGAACCTGGAACAGAGCTGAAACCTGACAACCGCCTGGAACCAGAGAGAGCACAGAGCTGAAACCTGACAACCTCCTGGAACCAGAGAGAGCACAGAGCTGAAACCTGACAACCGCCTGGAACCAGAGAGAGCACAGAGCTGAAACCTGACAACCACCTGGAACCAGAGAGAGCACAGAGCTGAAACCTGACAACCGCCTGGAACCAGAGAGAGCACAGAGCTGAAACCTGAGAACCGCCTGAACCAGAGAGAGCACAGAGCTGAAACCTGACAACCGCCTGGAACCAGAGAGAGCACAGAGCTGAAACCTGACAACTGCCTGGAACCAGAGAGAGCACAGAGCTGAAACCTGACAACCTCCTGGAACCAGAGAGAGCACAGAGCTGAAACCTGACAACCGCCTGGAACCAGAGAGCACAGAGCTGAAACCTGACAACCGCCTGGAACCAGAGAGAGCACAGAGCTGAAACCTGACAACTGCCTGGAACCAGAGAGAGAGCACAGAGCTGAAACCTGACAACCGCCTGGAACCAGAGAGCACAGAGCTGAAACCTGACAACCACCAGAGCTGAAACCTGACAACCGCCTGGAACCAGAGAGAGAGCACAGAGCTGAAACCTGACAACCGCCTGGAACCAGAGAGAGCACAGAGCTGAAACCTGACAACCGCCTGGAACCAGAGAGAGCACAGAGCTGAAACCTGACAACCGCCTGGAACCAGAGAGAGCACAGAGCTGAAACCTGACAACCTCCTGGAACCAGAGAGAGCACAGAGCTGAAACCTGACAACCGCCTGGAACCAGAGAGAGCACAGAGCTGAAACCTGACAACCGCCTGGAACCAGAGAGAGCACAGAGCTGAAACCTGACAACCGCCTGGAACCTGGAACCAGAGAGCACAGAGCTGAAACCTGACAACCTGGAACCAGAGAGAGCACCTGGAACCGCCTGGAACCAGAGAGAGCACAGAGCTGAAACCTGACTGGAACCAGAGAGAGCACCTGAAACCAGAACCAGAGAGAGCACAGAGCTGAAACCTGACAACCGCCTGGAACCAGAGAGAGAGCACAGAGCTGAAACCTGACAACCGCCTGGAACCAGAGAAGCACAGAGCTGAAAAACCTCCTGGAACCAGAGAGAGCACAGAGCTGAAACCTGACAACCGCCTGGAACCAGAGAGAGAGCACAGAGCTGAAACCTGACAACCGCCTGGAACCAGAGAGAGCACAGAGCTGAAACCTGACAACCAGAGAGAGCACCTGAAACCAGAGAGAGCACAGAGCTGAAACCTGACAACCGCCTGGAACCAGAGAGAGAGAGCACAGAGCTGAAACCTGACAACCGCCTGGAACCAGAGAGAGCACAGAGCTGAAACCTGACAACCGCCTGGAACCAGAGAGAGCACAGAGCTGAAACCTGACAACCGCCTGGAACCAGAGAGAGCACAGAGCTGAAACCTGACAACCGCCTGGAACCAGAGAGAGCACAGAGCTGAAACCTGACAACTGCCTGGAACCAGAGAGAGCACAGAGCTGAAAACCTGACAACCGCCTGGAACCAGAGAGAGCACAGAGCTGAAACCTGACAACCGCCTGGAACCAGAGAGAGCACAGAGCTGAAACCTGACAACCGCCTGGAACCAGAGAGAGCACAGAGCTGAAACCTGACAGACCGCCTGGAACCAGAGAGAGCACAGAGCTGAAACCTGACAACCGCCTGGAACCAGAGAGAGCACAGAGCTGAAACCTGACAACCGCCTGGAACCAGAGAGAGCACAGAGCTGAAACCTGACAACCGCCTGGAACCAGAGAGAGAGCACAGAGCTGAAACCTGACAACCGCCTGGAACCAGAGAGAGCACAGAGCTGAAACCTGACAACCGCCTGGAACCAGAGAGAGCACAGAGCTGAAACCTGACAACCGCCTGGAACCAGAGAGAGCACAGAGCTGAAACCTGACAACCGCCTGGAACCAGAGAGAGCACAGAGCTGAAACCTGACAACCGCCTGGAACCAGAGAGAGCACAGAGCTGAAACCTGACAACCGCCTGGAACCAGAGAGAGCACAGAGCTGAAACCGCCTGGAACCAGCACCTGACAACCGCCTGGAACCTGGAACCAGAGAGAGCACAGAGCTGAAACCTGACAACCGCCTGGAACCAGAGAGAGAGCACAGAGCTGAAACCTGACAACCGCCTGGAACCAGAGAGAGCACAGAGCTGAAACCTGACAACCTCCTGGAACCAGAGAGAGCACAGAGCTGAAACCTGACAACCGCCTGGAACCAGAGAGAGAGCACAGAGCTGAAACCTGACAACCGCCTGGAACAGAGCTGAAAGAGAGAGCACAGAGCTGAAACCTGACAACCGCCTGGAACCAGAGAGAGCACAGAGCTGAAACCTGACAACCGCCTGGAACCAGAGAGAGCACAGAGCTGAAACCTGACAACCGCCTGGAACCAGAGAGAGCACAGAGCTGAAACCTGACAACCGCCTGGAACCAGAGAGAGCACAGAGCTGAAACCTGAGAGCACAGAGCTGAAACCTGACAACAGAGCTGAAACCTGCCTGGAACCAGAGAGAGCACAGAGCTGAAACCTGACAACCGCCTGAACCAGAGAGAGCACAGAGCTGAAACCTGACAACCGCCTGGAACCAGAGAGAGCACAGAGCTGAAACCTGACAACCTGCCTGGAACCAGAGACCTCCTGGAACCAGAGAGAGCACAGAGCTGAAACCTGACAACCTGGAACCTGGAACCAGAACCAGAGAGAGCACAGAGCTGAAACCTGACAACCGCCTGGAACCAGAGAGAGAGCACAGAGCTGAAACCTGAACAGCACAGAGCTGAAACTGCCTGGAACCAGAGAGAGCACAGAGCTGAAACCTGACTGGAACCCACCTGAAACCAACCGCCTGGAACCAGAGAGAGCACAGAGCTGAAACCTGACAACCGCCTGGAACCAGAGAGAGCACAGAGCTGAAACCTGACAACCGCCTGGAACCAGAGAGAGCACAGAGCTGAAACCTGACAACCACCTGGAACCAGAGAGAGCACAGAGCTGAAACCTGACAACCGCCTGGAACCAGAGAGAGCACAGAGCTGAAACCTGACAACCACCTGGAACCAGAGAGAGCACAGAGCTGAAACCTGACAACCGCCTGGAACCAGAGAGAGAGCACAGAGCTGAAACCTGACTGACAACCGCCTGGAACCAGAGAGAGAGCACAGAGCTGAAACCTGACAACCGCCTGGAACCAGAGAGAGCACAGAGCTGAAACCTGACAACCGCCTGGAACCAGAGAGAGCACAGAGCTGAAACCTGACAACCGCCTGGAACCAGAGAGAGCACAGAGCTGAAACCTGACAACCGCCTGGAACCAGAGAGAGCACAGAGCTGAAACCTGACAACCACCTGGAACCAGAGAGAGAGCACAGAGCTGAAACCTGACAACCGCCTGGAACAGAGAGAGCACAGAGCTGAAACCAGAGAGAGCACAGAGCTGAAACCAGAGAGAGCACAGAGCTGAAACCTGACAACCGCCTGGAACCAGAGAGAGAGCACAGAGCTGAAACCTGACAACTGCCTGGAACCAGAGAGAGCACAGAGCTGAAACCTGACAACCTCCTGGAACCAGAGAGAGCACAGAGCTGAAACCTGACAACCGCCTGGAACCAGAGAGAGAACCTGAAAGCCTGGAACCAGAGAGAGCACAGAGCTGAAACCTGACAACCGCCTGGAACCAGAGAGAGCACAGAGCTGAAACCTGACAACCGCCTGGAACCAGAGAGAGCACAGAGCTGAAACCTGACAACCGCCTGGAACCAGAGAGAGCACAGAGCTGAAACCTGACAACCGCCTGGAACCAGAGAGAGCACAGAGCTGAAACCTGACAACCGCCTGGAACCAGAGCACAGAGCTGAAACAGAGCCTGAAGCACAGAGCTGAAACCTGACAACTGCCTGGAACCAGAGAGAGCACAGAGCCTGAAGCACAGAGCTGAAACCTGACAACCGCCTGGAACCAGAGAGAGCACAGAGCTGAAACCTGACAACCGCCTGGAACCAGAGAGAGCACAGAGCTGAAACCTGACAACCGCCTGGAACCAGAGAGAGCACAGAGCTGAAACCTGACAACCGCCTGGAACCAGAGAGAGAGCACAGAGCTGAAACCTGACAACCGCCTAGAACCAGAGAGAGCACAGAGCTAAAACCTGACAACTGCCTGGAACCAGAGAGAGCACAGAGCTGAAACCTGACAACTGCCTGGAACCAGAGAGAGCACAGAGCTGAAACCACCTCCTGGAACCAGAGAGAGCACAGAGCTGAAACCTGACAACCTCCTGGAACCAGAGAGAGCACAGAGCTGAAACCTGACAACCGCCTGGAACCAGAGAGAGAGCACAGAGCTGAAACCTGACAACTGCCTGGAACCAGAGAGAGCACAGAGCTGAAACCTGACAACCTCCTGGAACCAGAGAGAGCACAGAGCTGAAACCTGACAACCGCCTGGAACCAGGAACCTAAGACCTGACAACCAGAGAGAGCACAGAGCTGAAACCTGACAACCGCCTGGAACCAGCACAGAGCTGAAAGACACCTCCTGGAACCAGAGAGAGCACAGAGCTGAAACCTGACAACCGCCTGGAACCAGAGAGAGCACAGAGCTGAAACCTGACAACCGCCTGGAACCAGAGAGAGCACAGAGCTGAAACCTGACAACCACCTGGAACCAGAGAGAGCACAGAGCTGAAACCTGACAACCGCCTGGAACCAGAGAGAGCACAGAGCTGAAACCTGACAACCACCTGGAACCAGAGAGAGAGCACAGAGCTGAAACCTGACAACCGCCTGGAACCAGAGAGAGCACAGAGCTGAAACCAGAGAAGCACAGAGCTGAAACCAGAGAGAGCACAGAGCTGAAACCTGACAACCGCCTGGAACCAGAGAGAGAGCACAGAGCTGAAACCTGACAACCGCCTGGAACCAGAGAGAGCACAGAGCTGAAACCTGACAACCTCCTGGAACCAGAGAGAGCACAGAGCTGAAACCTGACAACCGCCTGGAACCAGAGAGAGAGCACAGAGCTGAAACCTGACAACCGCCTGGAACCAGAGAGAGCACAGAGCTGGAACCTGGAACCAGAGAGAGCACAGAGCTGAAACCTGACAACCACCTGGAACCAGAGAGAGCACAGAGCTGAAACCTGACAACCGCCTGGAACAGAGAGAGCACAGAGCTGAAACCTGAGAACACAGAGCTGAAACCAGAGAGAGCACAGAGCTGAAACCTGACAACCGCCTGGAACCAGAGAGAGAGCACAGAGCTGAAACCTGACAACTGCCTGGAACCAGAGCACAGAGCTGAAACCTGACAACCTCCTGGAACCAGAGAGAGCACAGAGCTGAAACCTGACAACCGCCTGGAACCAGAGGAACCTGAAACCTGACCGCCTGGAACAGAGAGAGCAGACAACCGCCTGGAACCAGAGAGAGCACAGAGCTGAAACCTGACAACCGCCTGGAACCAGAGAGAGCACAGAGCTGAAACCTGACAACCGCCTGGAACCAGAGAGAGCACAGAGCTGAAACCTGACAACCACCTGGAACCAGAGAGAGCACAGAGCTGAAACCTGACAACCGCCTGGAACCAGAGAGAGCACAGAGCTGAAACCTGACAACCGCCTGGAACCAGAGAGAGCACAGAGCTGAAACCTGACAACTGCCTGGAACCAGAGAGAGCACAGAGCTGAAACCTGACAACCGCCTGGAACCAGAGAGAGCACAGAACCACCTGGAACCAGAGAGAGAGCACAGAGCTGAAACCTGACAACCGCCTGGAAGAGCACAGAGCTGAAACCTGACAACCACCTGGAACCAGAGAGAGCACAGAGCTGAAACCTGACAACCGCCTGGAACCAGAGAGAGAGCTGAAACCAGAGAGAGCACAGAGCTGAAGCACAGAGCTGAAACCTGACAACCGCCTGGAACCAGAGAGAGAGCACAGAGCTGAAACCTGACAACCGCCTGGAACCAGAGAGAGCACAGAGCTGAAACCTGACAACCTCCTGGAACCAGAGAGAGCACAGAGCTGAAACCTGACAACCGCCTGGAACCAGAGAGAGAGAGGACAGAGCTGAAACCTGACAACCGCCTGGAACCAGAGAGAGCACAGAGCTGAAACCTGACAACCGCCTGGAACCAGAGAGAGCACAGAGCTGAAACCTGACAACCACCTGGAACCAGAGAGAGAGCACAGAGCTGAAACCTGACAACCGCCTGGAACCAGAGAGAGCACAGAGCTGAAACCAGAGAGAGCACAGAGCTGAAACCAGAGAGAGCACAGAGCTGAAACCTGACAACCGCCTGGAACCAGAGAGAGAGCACAGAGCTGAAACCTGACAACTGCCTGGAACCAGAGAGAGCACAGAGCTGAAACCTGACAACCTCCTGGAACCAGAGAGAGCACAGAGCTGAAACCTGACCGCCTGGAACCAGCACAGAGCTGAAACCTGACAACCGCCTGGAACCAGAACCAGAGAGAGCACAGAGCTGAAACCTGACAACCTCCTGGAACCAGAGAGAGCACAGAGCTGAAACCTGACAACCGCCTGGAACCAGAGAGAGCACAGAGCTGAAACCTGACAACCACCTGGAACCAGAGAGAGAGCACAGAGCTGAAACCTGACAACTGCCTGGAACCAGAGAGAGCACAGAGCTGAAACCTGACAACCGCCTGGACCAGAGAGAGCACAGAGCTGAAACCTGACAACTGCCTGGAACCAGAGAGAGAGCACAGAGCTGAAACCTGACAACCGCCTGGAACCAGAGAGAGCACAGAGCTGAAACCTGACAACCGCCTGGAACCAGAGAGAGCACAGAGCTGAAACCTGACAACCGCCTGGAACCAGAGAGAGCACAGAGCTGAAACCTGACAACCGCCTGGAACCAGAGAGAGCACAGAGCTGAAACCTGACAACCTCCTGGAACCAGAGAGAGCACAGAGCTGAAACCTGACAACCGCCTGGAACCAGAGAGAGCACAGAGCTGAAACCTGACAACCGCCTGGAACCAGAGAGAGCACAGAGCTGAAACCTGAAACCTGACAGAGCTGAAACCAGAGAGAGCACAGAGCTGAAACCAGAGAGAGCACAGAGCTGAAACCTGACAACCGCCTGGAACCAGAGAGAGAGCACAGAGCTGAAACCTGACAACCGCCTGGAACCAGAGAGAGCACAGAGCTGAAACCTGACAACCTCCTGGAACCAGAGAGAGCACAGAGCTGAAACCTGACAACCGCCTGGAACCAGAGAGCACAGAGCTGAAACCTGACTGACAACCGCCTGGAACCAGAGAGAGCACAGAGCTGAAACCTGACAACCACCTGGAACCAGAGAGAGCACAGAGCTGAAACCTGACAACCGCCTGGAACCAGAGAGAGCACAGAGCTGAAACCAGAGAGAGCACAGAGCTGAAACCAGAGAGAGCACAGAGCTGAAACCTGACAACCGCCTGGAACCAGAGAGAGAGCACAGAGCTGAAACCTGACAACTGCCTGGAACCAGAGAGAGCACAGAGCTGAAACCTGACAACCTCCTGGAACCAGAGAGAGCACAGAGCTGAAACCTGACAACCGCCTGGAACCAGAGAGAGAGAGCACAGAGCTGAAACCTGACAACCGCCTGGAACCAGAGAGAGCACAGAGCTGAAACCTGACAACCGCCTGGAACCAGAGAGAGCACAGAGCTGAAACCTGACAACCTCCTGGAACCAGAGAGAGCACAGAGCTGAAACCTGACAACCGCCTGGAACCAGAGAGAGCACAGAGCTGAAACCTGACAACCACCTGGAACCAGAGAGAGCACAGAGCTGAAACCTGACAACTGCCTGGAACCAGAGAGAGAGCACAGAGCTGAAAAACCTGGAACCAGAGAGAGCACAGAGCTGAAACCTGACAACCAGGAACCAGAGAGAGAGCACAGAGCTGAAACCTGACAACCGCCTGGAACCAGAGAGAGCACAGAGCTGAAACCTGACAACCGCCTGGAACCAGAGAGAGCACAGAGCTGAAACCTGACAACCTCCTGGAACCAGAGAGAGAGCACAGAGCTGAAACCTGACAACTGCCTGGAACCAGAGAGAGCACAGAGCTGAAACCTGACAACCTCCTGGAACCAGAGAGAGCACAGAGCTGAAACCTGACAACCGCCTGGAACCAGAGAGAGCACAGAGCTGAAACCTGACAACCGCCTGGAACCAGAGAGAGCACAGAGCTGAAACCTGACAACTGCCTGGAACCAGAGAGAGCACAGAGCTGAAACCTGACAACTGCCTGGAACCAGAGAGAGCACAGAGCTGAAACCTGACAACCTCCTGGAACCAGAGAGAGCACAGAGCTGCTGACAAAACCTGGAACCAGAGAGAAGCTAAGACCTGGAACCATGAAACCTGACTACCGCCTGGAACCAGAGAGAGAGCACAGAGCTGAAACCTGACAACTGCCTGGAACCAGAGAGAGCACAGAGCTGAAACCTGACAACCTCCTGGAACCAGAGAGAGCACAGAGCTGAAACCTGACAACCGCCTGGAACCAGAGAGAGAGAGCACAGAGCTGAAACCTGACAACTGCCTGGAACCAGAGAGAGCACAGAGCTGAAACCTGAAACCTGGAACCAGAGAGAGCACAGAGCTGAAACCTGACAACCGCCTGGAACCAGAGAGAGCACAGAGCTGAAACCTGACAACCGCCTGGAACCAGAGAGAGCACAGAGCTGAAACCTGACAACCGCCTGGAACCAGAGAGAGCACAGAGCTGAAACCTGGAACCAGAGAGAGCACAGAGCTGAAACCTGACAACCGCCTGGAACCAGAGAGAGCACAGAGCTGAAACCTGACAACCGCCTGGAACCAGAGAGAGCACAGAGCTGAAAGAGCCTGGAACCAGAGAGAGCACAGAGCTGAAACCTGACAACCGCCTGGAACCAGAGAGAGCACAGAGCTGAAACCTGACAACCTCCTGGAACCAGAGAGAGCACAGAGCTGAAACCTGACAACCGCCTGGAACAGAGAGAGCACAGAGCTGAAACCTGACAACCGCCTGGAACCAGAGAGAGCACAGAGCTGAAACCTGACAACCGCCTGGAACCAGAGAGAGAGCACAGAGCTGAAACCTGACAACCGCCTGGAACCAGAGAGAGCACAGAGCTGAAACCTGACAACCACCTGGAACCAGAGAGAGCACAGAGCTGAAACCTGACAACCGCCTGGAACCAGAGAGAGCACAGAGCTGGAACCAGAGCTGAAACCAGAGAGAGCACAGAGCTGAAACCTGACAACCGCCTGGAACCAGAGCTGAAACCTGACCGCCTGGAACCAGCACAGAGCTGAAACCTGACAACCGCCTGGAACCAGAGAGAGCACAGAGCTGAAACCTGACAACCGCCTGGAACCAGAGAGAGAGCACAGAGCTGAAACCTGACAACCGCCTGGAACCAGAGAAGCACAGAGCTGAAACCTGACAACCACCTGGAACCAGAGAGAGCACAGAGCTGAAACCTGACAACCGCCTGGAACCAGAGAGAGCACAGAGCACAGAGCTGAAACCAGAGCTGAAACCTGACAACCGCCTGGAACCAGAGAGAGCACAGAGCTGAAACCTGACCGCCTGGAACCAGAGAGAGCACAGAGCTGAAACCTGACAACCGCCTGGAACCAGAGAGAGCACAGAGCTGAAACCTGACAACCTCCTGGAACCAGAGAGAGCACAGAGCTGAAACCTGACAACCGCCTGGAACCAGAGAGAGCACAGAGCTGAAACCTGACAACCGCCTGGAACCAGAGAGAGAGCACAGAGCTGAAACCTGACAACCTGCCTGGAACCAGAGAGAGCACAGAGCTGAAACCTGACAACCGCCTGGAACCAGAGAGAGCACAGAGCTGAAACCTGACAAGCCTGGAACCAGAGAGAGAGAGCACAGAGCTGAAACCTGACAACCGCCTGGAACCAGAGAGAGCACAGAGCTGAAACCTGACAACCGCCTGGAACCAGAGAGAGCACAGAGCTGAAACCTGACAACCGCCTGGAACCAGAGAGAGAGCACAGAGCTGAAACCTGACAACCGCCTGGAACCAGAGAGAGCACAGAGCTGAAACCTGGAACCAGAGAGAGCACAGACTGAAACCTGACAACCGCCTGGAACCAGAGAGAGCACAGAGCTGAAACCTGACAACCGCCTGGAACCAGAGAGAGCACAGAGCTGAAACCTGACAACTGCCTGGAACCAGAGAAACAGAGCTGAAACCTGACAACCGCCTGGAACCAGAGAGAGCACAGAGCTGAAACCTGACAACCGCCTGGAACCAGAGAGAGCACAGAGCTGAAACCTGACAACCGCCTGGAACCAGAGAGAGCACAGAGCTGAAACCTGACAGAGAGAGCCAGAGCCTGGAACCAGAGAGAGCACAGAGCTGAAACCTGACAACCGCCTGGAACCAGAGCACAGAAGCACAGAGCTGAAACCTGACAACCGCCTGGAACCAGAGAGAGCACAGAGCTGAAACCTGACAACCGCCTGGAACCAGAGAGAGCACAGAGCTGAAACCTGACAACCGCCTGGAACCAGAGAGAGCACAGAGCTGAAACCTGACAACCGCCTGGAACCAGAGAGAGCACAGAGCTGAAACCTGACAACCGCCTGGAACCAGAGAGAGCACAGAGCTGAAACCTGACAACCGCCTGGAACCAGAGAGAGCACAGAGCTGAAACCTGACAACCGCCTGGAACCAGAGAGAGCACAGAGCTGAAACCTGACAACCGCCTGGAACCAGAGAGAGCACAGAGCTGAAACCTGACAACCACCTGGAACCAGAGAGAGCACAGAGCTGAAACCTGACAACCTGGAACCAGAGAGAGCACAGAGCTGAAACCTGACAACCGCCTGGAACCAGAGAGAGAGCACAGAGCTGAAACCTGACAACCGCCTGGAACCAGAGAGAGCACAGAGCTGAAACCTGACAACCACCTGGAACCAGAGAGAGCACAGAGCTGAAACCTGACAACCGCCTGGAACCAGAGAGAGCAGAGCACAGAGCTGAAACCTGACAACCGCCTGGAACCAGAGAGAGAGCACAGAGCTGAAACCTGACAACCGCCTGGAACCAGAGAGAGCACAGAGCTGAAACCTGACAACCGCCTGGAACCAGAGAGAGCACAGAGCTGAAACCTGACAACCTGGAACCAGAGAGCACAGAGCTGAAACCTGACAACCGCCTGGAACCAGAGAGAGCACAGAGCTGAAACCTGACAACCACCTGGAACCAGAGAGAGAGCACAGAGCTGAAACCTGACAACTGCCTGGAACCAGAGAGAGAGCACAGAGCTGAAACCTGACAACCGCCTGGAACCAGAGAGAGCACAGAGCTGAAACCTGACAACTGCCAGGAACCAGAGAGAGAGCACAGAGCTGAAACCTGACCACCGCCTGGAACCAGAGAGAGCACAGAGCTGAAACCTGACAACCGCCTGGAACCAGAGAGAGCACAGAGCTGAAACCTGACAACCACCTGGAACCAGAGAGAGAGCACAGAGCTGAAACCTGACAACCGCCTGGAACCAGAGAGAGCACAGAGCTGAAACCTGACAACCGCCTGGAACCAGAGAGAGCACAGAGCTGAAACCTGACAACCGCCTGGAACCAGAGAGAGCACAGAGCTGAAACCTGACAACCGCCTGGAACCAGAGAGAGCACAGAGCTGAAACCTGACAACCGCCTGGAACCAGAGAGAGCACAGAGCTGAAACCTGACAACCGCCTGGAACCAGAGAGAGCACAGAGCTGAAACCTGACAACCTCCTGGAACCAGAGAGAGCACAGAGCTGAAACCTGACCGCCTGGAACCAGAGAGAGCACAGAGCTGAAACCTGACAACCAGCCTGGAACCAGAGAGAGCACAGAGCTGAAACCTGACAACCGCCTGGAACCAGAGAGAGCACAGAGCTGAAACCTGACAACGCCTGGAACCAGAGAGAGCACAGAGCTGAAACCTGACAACCGCCTGGAACCAGAGAGAGCACAGAGCTGAAACCTGACAACCGCCTGGAACCAGAGAGAGCACAGAGCTGAAACCTGACAACCTCCTGGAACCAGAGAGAGCACAGAGCTGAAACCTGACAACCGCCTGGAACCAGAGAGAGCACAGAGCTGAAACCTGACAACCACCTGGAACCAGAGAGAGAGCACAGAGCTGAAACCTGACAACCGCCTGGAACCAGAGAGAGCACAGAGCTGAAACCAGAGAGAGCACAGAGCTGAAACCAGAGAGAGCACAGAGCTGAAACCTGACAACCGCCTGGAACCAGAGAGAGAGCACAGAGCTGAAACCTGACAACCGCCTGGAACAAGAGAGAGCACAGAGCTGAAACCTGACAACTGCCAGGAACCAGAGAGAGAGAGCACAGAGCTGAAACCTGACCACCGCCTGGAACCAGAGAGAGCACAGAGCTGAAACCTGACAACCGCCTGGAACCAGAGAGAGCACAGAGCTGAAACCTGACAACCGCCTGGAACCAGAGAGAGCACAGAGCTGAAACCTGACAACTGCCTGGAACCAGAGAGAGCACAGAGCTGAAACCTGACAACCGCCTGGAACCAGAGAGAGCACAGAGCTGAAACCTGAAACCCTGGAACCAGAGAGAGCACAGAGCTGAAACCTGACAACCGCCTGGAACCAGAGAGAGAGAGCACAGAGCTGAAACCTGACAACCGCCTGGAACCAGAGAGAGCACAGAGCTGAAACCTGACAACCGCCTGGAACCAGAGAGAGAGCACAGAGCTGAAACCTGACAACCGCCTGGAACCAGAGAGAGCACAGAGCTGAAACCTGACAACCGCCTGGAACCAGAGAGAGCACAGAGCTGAAACCTGACAACCGCCTGGAACCAGAGAGAGCACAGAGCTGAAACCTGACAACCGCCTGGAACCAGAGAGAGCACAGAGCTGAAACCTGGAACCAGAGAGAGCACAGACTGAAACCTGACAACCTCCTGGAACCAGAGAGAGCACAGAGCTGAAACCTGACAACCGCCTGGAACCAGAGAGAGAGCACAGAGCTGAAACCTGACAACCGCCTGGAACCAGAGAGAGCACAGAGCTGAAACCTGACAACCGCCTGGAACCAGAGAGAGCACAGAGCTGAAACCTGACAACCACCTGGAACCAGAGAGAGCACAGAGCTGAAACCTGACAACCGCCTGGAACCAGAGAGAGAGCACAGAGCTGAAACCTGACAACCGCCTGGAAGCACAGAGCTGAAACCTGACAACCGCCTGGAACCAGAGAGAGCACAGAGCTGAAACCTGACAACCTCCTGGAACCAGAGAGAGCACAGAGCTGAAACCTGACAACCGCCTGGAACCAGAGAGAGAGCACAGAGCTGAAACCTGACAACCGCCTGGAACCAGAGAGAGCACAGAGCTGAAACCTGACAACCGCCTGGAACCAGAGAGAGCACAGAGCTGAAACCTGACAACCTGCCTGGAACCAGAGAGAGCACAGAGCTGAAACCTGACAAAACCTGGAACCAGAGAGAGCACAGAGCTGAAACCTGGCCTGGAACCAGAGAGAGCACAGAGCTGAAACCTGACAACCGCCTGGAACCAGAGAGAGCACAGAGCTGAAACCTGACAACCGCCTGGAACCAGAGAGAGAGCACAGAGCTGAAACCTGACAACCGCCTGGAACCAGAGAGCACAGAGCTGAAACCTGACAACCACCTGGAACCAGAGAGAGCACAGAGCTGAAACCTGACAACTGCCTGGAACCAGAGAGAGCACAGAGCTGAAACCTGACAACCGCCTGGAACCAGAGAGAGCACAGAGCTGAAACCTGACAACCTCCTGGAACCAGAGAGAGCACAGAGCTGAAACCTGACAACCGCCTGGAACCAGAGAGAGCACAGAGCTGAAACCTGACAACCGCCTGGAACCAGAGAGAGCACAGAGCTGAAACCTGACAACCGCCTGGAACCAGAGAGAGCACAGAGCTGCACAGAGCTGAAACCTGACAACCGCCTGGAACCAGAGAGAGCACAGAGCTGAAACCAGAAGCACAGAGCTGAAACCAGAGAGAGCACAGAGCTGAAACCTGACAACCGCCTGGAACCAGAGAGAGAGCACAGAGCTGAAACCTGACAACCGCCTGGAACCTGGAACTGAAACCTGACAAGAACCAGAGAGAGCAGCTGAAAGAGCTGAAAGCTGAAACCTGACAACCTCCTGGAACCAGAGAGAGCACAGAGCTGAAACCTGACAACCGCCTGGAACCAGAGAGAGCACAGAGCTGAAACCTGACAACCGCCTGGAACCAGAGAGAGAGCACAGAGCTGAAACCTGACAACTGCCTGGAACCAGAGAGAGCACAGAGCTGAAACCTGACAACCGCCTGGAACCAGAGAGAGCACAGAGCTGAAACCTGACAACCGCCTGGAACCAGAGAGAGCACAGAGCTGAAACCTGACCACCGCCTGGAACCAGAAGAGAGCACAGAGCTGAAACCTGACAACCGCCTGGAACCAGAGAGAGCACAGAGCTGAAACCTGACAACCGCCTGGAACCAGAGAGAGAGCACAGAGCTGAAACCTGACAACCGCCTGGAACCAGAGAGCACAGAGCTGAAACCTGACAACCACCTGGAACCAGAGAGAGAGCACAGAGCTGAAACCTGACAACCGCCTGGAACCAGAGAGAGCACAGAGCTGAAACCAGAGAGAGCACAGAGCTGAAACCAGAGAGAGCACAGAGCTGAAACCTGACAACCGCCTGGAACCAGAGAGAGCACAGAGCTGAAACCTGACAACCGCCTGGAACCAGAGAGAGCACAGAGCTGAAACCTGACAACCTCCTGGAACCAGAGAGAGCACAGAGCTGAAACCTGACAACCGCCTGGAACCAGAGAGAGCACAGAGCTGAAACCTGACAACCAGCCTGGAACCAGAGAGAGCACAGAGCTGAAACCTGACAACCGCCTGGAACCAGAGAGAGCACAGAGCTGAAACCTGACAACCGCCTGGAACCAGAGAGAGCACAGAGAGCTGAAACCAGAGAGAGCACAGAAACCTGACAACCGCCTGGAACCAGAGAGAGAGCACAGAGCTGAAACCTGACAACCGCCTGGAACCAGAGAGAGCACAGAGCTGAAACCTGACAACCTCCTGGAACCAGAGAGAGCACAGAGCTGAAACCTGACAACCGCCTGGAACCAGAGAGAGCACAGAGCTGAAACCTGACAACCACCTGGAACCAGAGAGAGCACAGAGCTGAAACCTGACAACCGCCTGGAACCACAGAGCTGAAACCAGAGAGAGCACAGAGCTGAAACCAGAGAGAGCACAGAGCTGAAACCTGACAACCGCCTGGAACCAGAGAGAGAGCACAGAGCTGAAACCTGACAACCGCCTGGAACCAGAGAGCACAGAGCTGAAACCTGACAACCGCCTGGAACCAGAGAGAGAGCACCTGAACCAGAGAGAGCACAGAGCTGAAACCTGACAACCGCCTGGAACCAGAGAGAGAGCACAGAGCTGAAACCTGACAACCGCCTGGAACCAGAGAGAGCACAGAGCTGAAACCTGACAACCTCCTGGAACCAGAGAGAGCACAGAGCTGAAACCTGACAACCGCCTGGAACCAGAGAGAGCACAGAGCTGAAACCTGACAACCGCCTGGAACCAGAGAGAGCACAGAGCTGAAACCTGACAACTGCCTGGAACCAGAGAGAGCACAGAGCTGAAACCTGACAACCGCCTGGAACCAGAGAGAGCACAGAGCTGAAACCTGACAACTGCCTGGAACCAGAGAGAACCAGAGCTGACCGCCTGGAACCAGAGAGAGAGCACAGAGCTGAAACCTGACAACCGCCTGGAACCAGAGCACAGAGCTGAAACCAGAGAGAGCACAGAGCTGAAACCTGACAACCACCTGGAACCAGAGAGAGAGCACAGAGCTGAAACCTGACAACCGCCTGGAACCAGAGAGAGCACAGAGCTGAAACCTGACAACCACCTGGAACCAGAGAGAGAGCACAGAGCTGAAACCTGACAACCGCCTGGAACCAGAGAGCACAGAGCTGAAACCAGAGAGAGCACAGAGCTGAAACCAGAGAGAGCACAGAGCTGAAACCTGACAACCGCCTGGAACCAGAGAGAGAGCACAGAGCTGAAACCTGACAACCGCCTGGAACCAGAGAGAGCACAGAGCTGAAACCTGACAACCTCCTGGAACCAGAGAGAGCACAGAGCTGAAACCTGACAACCGCCTGGAACCAGAGAGAGCACAGAGCTGAAACCTGACAACCGCCTGGAACCAGAGAGAGCACAGAGCTGAAACCTGACAACCGCCTGGAACCAGAGAGAGCACAGAGCTGAAACCTGACAACCACCTGGAACCAGAGAGAGAGCACAGAGCTGAAACCTGACAACCGCCTGGAGCACAGAGCTGAAACCAGAGAACACAGAGCTGAAACCAGAGAGAGCACAGAGCTGAAACCTGACAACCGCCTGGAACCAGAGAGAGCACAGAGCTGAAACCTGACAACTGCCTGGAACCAGAGAGAGCACAGAGCTGAAACCTGACACCTCCTGGAACCAGAGAGAGCACAGAGCTGAAACCTGACAACCGCCTGGAACCAGAGAGAGAGCACAGAGCTGAAACCTGACAACCGCCTGGAACCAGAGAGAGCACAGAGCTGAAACCTGACAACCGCCTGGAACCAGAGAGAGCACAGAGCTGAAACCTGACAACCTCCTGGAACCAGAGAGAGCACAGAGCTGAAACCTGACAACCGCCTGGAACCAGAGAGAGCACAGAGCTGAAACCTGACAACCACCTGGAACCAGAGAGAGAGCACAGAGCTGAAACCTGACAACTGCCTGGAACCAGAGAGAGCACAGAGCTGAAACCTGACAACCGCCTGGAACCAGAGAGAGCACAGAGCTGAAACCTGACAACTGCCTGGAACCAGAGAGAGAGCACAGAGCTGAAACCTGACAACCGCCTGGAACCAGAGAGAGCACAGAGCTGAAACCTGACAACCGCCTGGAACCAGAGAGAGCACAGAGCTGAAACCAGAGCTGAACCAAACACAGAGCTGAAACCTGACAACCTGCCTGGAACCAGAGAGAGCACAGAGCTGAAACCTGACAACTGCCTGGAACCAGAGAGACACAGAGCTGAAACCTGACAACTGCCTGGAACCAGAGAAGAGCACAGAGCTGAAACCTGACAACTGCCTGGAACCAGAGAGAGCACAGAGCTGAAACCTGACAACCTCCTGGAACCAGAGAGAGCACAGAGCTGAAACCTGACAACCACCTGGAACCAGAGAGAGCAGAGAGCTAAGACCTGACAACCAGAGAGAGCAGAGATGAAACCTGACAACCGCCTGGAACCAGAGAGAGCACAGAGCTGAAACCTGACAAGCCTGGAACCAGAGAGAGAGCACAGAGCTGAAACCTGACAACCTCCTGGAACCAGAGAGAGCACAGAGCTGAAACCTGACAACCGCCTGGAACCAGAGAGAGAGCACAGAGCTGAAACCTGACAACTGCCTGGAACCAGAGAGAGCACAGAGCTGAAACCTGACAACCGCCTGGAACCAGAGAGAGCACAGAGCTGAAACCTGACAACCGCCTGGAACCAGAGAGAGAGCACAGAGCTGAAACCTGACAACCGCCTGGAACCAGAGAGAGCACAGAGCTGAGACACCAGAGCTGAAACCAGAGAGAGCACAGAGCTGAAACCTGACAACCGCCTGGAACCAGAGAGAGAGCACAGAGCTGAAACCTGACAACCGCCTGGAACCAGAGAGAGCACAGAGCTGAAACCTGACAACCTCCTGGAAAGAGAGAGCACAGAGCTGAAACCTGACAACCGCCTGGAACCAGAGAGAGAGCACAGAGCTGAAACCTGACAACCGCCTGGAACCAGAGAGCACAGAGCTGAAACCTGACAAGCCTGAACCAGAGAGAGCAAGCTGAAACCTGACAACCACCTGGAACCAGAGAGAGAGCACAGAGCTGAAACCTGACAACCGCCTGGAACCAGAGAGAGCACAGAGCTGAAACCAGAGAGAGCACAGAGCTGAAACCAGAGAGAGCACAGAGCTGAAACCTGACAACCGCCTGGAACCAGAGAGAGAGCACAGAGCTGAAACCTGACAACTGCCTGGAACCAGAGAGAGCACAGAGCTGAAACCTGACAACCTCCTGGAACCAGAGAGAGCACAGAGCTGAAACCTGACAACCGCCTGGAACCAGAGAGAGAGCACAGAGCTGAAACCTGACAACCGCCTGGAACCAGAGAGAGCACAGAGCTGAAACCTGACAACCGCCTGGAACCAGAGAGAGCACAGAGCTGAAACCTGACAACCTCCTGGAACCAGAGAGAGCACAGAGCTGAAACCTGACAACCGCCTGGAACCAGAGAGAGCACAGAGCTGAAACCTGACAACCACCTGGAACCTGAGAGCACAGAGCTGAAACCTGACAACTGCCTGGAACCAGAGAGAGAGCACAGAGCTGAAACCTGACAACCGCCTGGAACCAGAGAGAGCACAGAGCTGAAACCTGACAACTGCCTGGAACCAGAGAGAGAGCACAGAGCTGAAACCTGACAACCGCCTGGAACCAGAGAGAGCACAGAGCTGAAACCTGACAACCGCCTGGAACAGAGAGAGAGCACAGAGCTGAAACCTGACAACCGCCTGGAACCAGAGAGAGCACAGAGCTGAAACCTGACAACTGCCTGGAACCAGAGAGAGCACAGAGCTGAAACCTGACAACCTCCTGGAACCAGAGAGAGCACAGAGCTGAAACCTGACAACCGCCTGAACCGCCTGGAACAGAGCTGAAACCTGACAAGAGAGAGCACAGAGCTGAAACCTGACAACTGCCTGGAACCAGAGAGAGCACAGAGCTGAAACCTGACAACTGCCTGGAACCAGAGAGAGCACAGAGCTGAAACCTGACAACCTCCTGGAACCAGAGAGAGCACAGAGCTGAAACCTGACAACCACCTGGAACCAGAGAGCAGAGAGAGACCTGACAACCAGAGCACAGAGATGAAACCTGACAACCGCCTGGAACCAGAGAGAGAGCACAGAGCTGAAACCTGACAACTGCCTGGAACCAGAGAGAGCACAGAGCTGAAACCTGACAACCTCCTGGAACCAGAGAGAGCACAGAGCTGAAACCTGACAACCGCCTGGAACCAGAGAGAGAGCACAGAGCTGAAACCTGACAACTGCCTGGAACCAGAGAGAGCACAGAGCTGAAACCTGACAACCGCCTGGAACCAGAGAGAGCACAGAGCTGAAACCTGACAACCGCCTGGAACCAGAGAGAGCACAGAGCTGAAACCTGACAACCGCCTGGAACCAGAGAGAGCACAGAGCTGAAACCAGAGAGAGCACAGAGCTGAAACCTGACAACCGCCTGGAACCAGAGAGAGAGCACAGAGCTGAAACCTGACAACCGCCTGGAACCAGAGAGAGCACAGAGCTGAAACCTGACAACCGCCTGGAACCAGAGAGAGCACAGAGCTGAAACCTGACAACCACCTGGAACCAGAGAGAGCACAGAGCTGAAACCTGACAACCGCCTGGAACCAGAGAGAGCACAGAGCTGAAACCAGAGAGAGCACAGAGCTGAAACCAGAGAGAGCACAGAGCTGAAACCTGACAACCGCCTGGAACCAGAGAGAGCACAGAGCTGAAACCTGACAACTGCCTGGAACCAGAGAGAGCACAGAGCTGAAACCTGACAACCCTGGAACCAGAGAGAGCACAGAGCTGAAACCTGACAACCGCCTGGAACCAGAGAGAGAGCACAGAGCTGAAACCTGACAACCGCCTGGAACCAGAGAGAGCACCTGGAACCTGGAACCAGAGAGAGCACAGAGCTGAAACCTGACAACCGCCTGGAACCAGAGAGAGCACAGAGCTGAAACCTGACAACCGCCTGGAACCAGAGAGAGCACAGAGCTGAAACCTGACAACCACCTGGAACCAGAGAGAGCACAGAGCTGAAACCTGACAACCGCCTGGAACCAGAGAGAGCACAGAGCTGAAACCTGACAACCGCCTGGAACCAGAGAGAGCACAGAGCTGAAACCTGACAACTGCCTGGAACCAGAGAGAGAGAGCACAGAGCTGAAACCTGACAACCGCCTGGAACCAGAGAGAGCACAGAGCTGAAACCTGACAACCGCCTGGAACCAGAGAGAGAGCACAGAGCTGAAACCTGACACCTCCTGGAACCAGAGAGAGAGCACAGAGCTGAAACCTGACAACTGCCTGGAACCAGAGAGAGCACAGAGCTGAAACCTGACAACCTCCTGGAACCAGAGAGAGCACAGAGCTGAAACCTGACAACCGCCTGGAACCAGAGAGAGCACAGAGCTGAAACCTGACAACCGCCTGGAACCAGAGAGAGCACAGAGCTGAAACCTGACAACTGCCTGGAACCAGAGAAAGCACAGAGCTGAAACCTGACAACTGCCTGGAACCAGAGAGAGCACAGAGCTGAAACCTGACAACCTCCTGGAACCAGAGAGAGCACAGAGCTGAAACCTGACAACCACCTGGAACCAGAGAGAGCACAGACCTGACAACCAGAGAGAGCACAGAGATGAAACCTGACAACCGCCTGGAACCAGAGAGAGAGCACAGAGCTGAAACCTGACAACTGCCTGGAACCAGAGAGAGAGCACAGAGCTGAAACCTGACAACCGCCTGGAACCAGAGAGAGCACAGAGCTGAAACCTGACAACTGCCAGGAACCAGAGAGAGAGCACAGAGCTGAAACCTGACCGCCTGGAACCAGAGAGAGCACAGAGCTGAACCAGAGAGAGAGCACAGAGCTGAAACCTGACAACCGCCTGGAACCAGAGAGAGAGCACAGAGCTGAAACCTGACAACTGCCTGGAACCAGAGAGAGCACAGAGCTGAAACCTGACAACCTCCTGGAACCAGAGAGAGCACAGAGCTGAAACCTGACAACCGCCTGGAACCAGAGAGAGCACAGAGCTGAAACCTGACAACTGCCTAGAACCAGAGAGAGCACAGAGCTAAAACCTGACAACTGCCTGGAACCAGATCGAAAGCACAGAGCTGAAACCTGACAACTGCCTGAAACCAGAGAGAGCACAGAGCTGAAACCTGACAACCTCCTGGAACCAGAGAGAGCACAGAGCTGAAACCTGACAACCACCTGGAACCAGAGAGAGCAGAGAGCTAAGACCTGACAACCAGAGAGAGCACAGAGATGAAACCTGACTACCGCCTGGAACCAGAGAGAGAGCACAGAGCTGAAACCTGACAACTGCCTGGAACCAGAGAGAGCACAGAGCTGAAACCTGACAACCTCCTGGAACCAGAGAGAGCACAGAGCTGAAACCTGACAACCGCCTGGAACCAGAGAGAGCACAGAGCTGAAACCTGACAACTGCCTGGAACCAGAGAGAGCACAGAGCTGAAACCTGACAACCGCCTGGAACCAGAGAGAGCACAGAGCTGAAACCTGACAACCGCCTGGAACCAGAGAGAGAGCACAGAGCTGAAACCTGACAACCGCCTGGAACCAGAGAGAGCACAGAGCTGAAACCTGACAAGCCTGGAACCAGAGAGAGCACAGAGCTGAAACCTGACAACCTGGAACCAGAGAGAGCACAGAGCTGAAACCTGACAACCTCCTGGAACCAGAGAGAGAGCACAGAGCTGAAACCTGACAACCGCCTGGAACCAGAGAGAGCACAGAGCTGAAACCTGACAACCTCCTGGAACCAGAGAGAGCACAGAGCTGAAACCTGACAACCGCCTGGAACCAGAGAGAGAGCACAGAGCTGAAACCTGACAACTGCCTGGAACCAGAGAGAGCACAGAGCTGAAACCTGACAACTGCCTGGAACCAGAGAGAGCACAGAGCTGAAACCTGACAACCTCCTGGAACCAGAGAGAAGCTGAAACCTGACAACCGCCTGGAACCAGAGAGAGCACAGAGCTGAAACCTGACAACCGCCTGGAACCAGAGAGAGCACAGAGCTGCTGACAAACCTGGAACCAGAGAGAGCACAGAGCTGAAACCTGACAACCGCCTGGAACCAGAGAGAGCACAGAGCTGAAACCTGACAACCACCTGGAACCAGAGAGAGCAGAGAGCTGAAGACCTGACAACCAGAGCACAGAGATGAAACCTGACAACCGCCTGGAACCAGAGAGAGAGCACAGAGCTGAAACCTGACAACCGCCTGGAACCAGAGAGAGCACAGAGCTGAAACCTGACAACCGCCTGGAACCAGAGAGAGCACAGAGCTGAAACCTGACAACCTGCCTGGAACCAGAGAGAGAGAGCACAGAGCTGAAACCTGACAACCGCCTGGAACCAGAGAGAGCACAGAGCTGAAACCTGACAACCGCCTGGAACCAGAGAGAGAGCACAGAGCTGAAACCTGACAACCTCCTGGAACCAGAGAGAGAGCACAGAGCTGAAACCTGACAACCGCCTGGAACCAGAGAGAGCACAGAGCTGAAACCTGACAACCTCCTGGAACCAGAGAGAGCACAGAGCTGAAACCTGACAACCGCCTGGAACCAGAGAGAGCACAGAGCTGAAACCTGACAACCGCCTAGAACCAGAGAGAGCACAGAGCTAAAACCTGACAACTGCCTGGAACCAGAAGCACAGAGCTGAAACCTGACAACTGCCTGGAACCAGAGAGAGCACAGAGCTGAAACCTGACAACCTCCTGGAACCAGAGAGAGCACAGAGCTGAAACCTGACAACCACCTGGAACCAGAGAGAGCAGAGAGCTGAAACCTGACAACCAGAGAGAGCACAGAGATGAAACCTGACTACCGCCTGGAACCAGAGAGAGAGCACAGAGCTGAAACCTGACAACTGCCTGGAACCAGAGAGAGAGCACAGAGCTGAAACCTGACAACCTCCTGGAACCAGAGAGAGCACAGAGCTGAAACCTGACAACCGCCTGGAACCAGAGAGCACAGAGCTGAAACCTGACAACTGCCTGGAACCAGAGAGAGCACAGAGCTGAAACCTGACAACCGCCTGGAACCAGAGAGAGCACAGAGCTGAAACCTGACAACCGCCTGGAACCAGAGAGAGAGCACAGAGCTGAAACCTGACAACCGCCTGGAACCAGAGAGACACAGAGCTGAAACCTGACAACCTCCTGGAACCAGAGAGAGCACAGAGCTGAAACCTGACCTCCTGGAACCAGAGAGAGCACAGAGCTGAAACCTGACAACCTCCTGGAACCAGAGAGAGAGCACAGAGCTGAAACCTGACAACCGCCTGGAACCAGAGAGAGCACAGAGCTGAAACCTGACAACCTCCTGGAACCAGAGAGAGCACAGAGCTGAAACCTGACAACCGCCTGGAACCAGAGAGAGCACAGAGCTGAAACCTGACAACCGCCTGGAACCAGAGAGAGCACAGAGCTGAAACCCAACTGCCTGGAACCAGAGAGAGCACAGAGCTGAAACCTGACAACCGCCTGGAACCAGAGAGAGCACAGAGCTGAAACCTGACAACCACCTGGAACCAGAGAGAGAGCACAGAGCTGAAACCTGACAACCGCCTGGAACCAGAGAGAGCACAGAGCTGAAACCTGACAACCACCTGGAACCAGAGAGAGAGCACAGAGCTGAAACCTGACAACCGCCTGGAACCAGAGAGAGCACAGAGCTGAAACCTGACAACCACCTGGAACCAGAGAGAGAGCACAGAGCTGAAACCTGACAACCGCCTGGAACCAGAGAGAGCACAGAGCTGAAACCAGAGAGAGCACAGAGCTGAAACCAGAGAGAGCACAGAGCTGAAACCTGACAACCGCCTGGAACCAGAGAGAGAGCACAGAGCTGAAACCTGACAACCGCCTGGAACCAGAGAGAGCACAGAGCTGAAACCTGACAACCTCCTGGAACCAGAGAGAGCACAGAGCTGAAACCTGACAACCGCCTGGAACCAGAGAGAGAGCACAGAGCTGAAACCTGACAACCGCCTGGAACCAGAGAGAGCACAGAGCTGAAACCTGACAACCGCCTGGAACCAGAGAGAGCACAGAGCTGAAACCTGACAACCGCCTGGAACCAGAGAGAGCACAGAGCTGAAACCAGAGAGAGCACAGAGCTGAAACCTGACAACCGCCTGGAACCAGAGAGAGAGCACAGAGAAAGCTGACAACCGCCTGGAACCAGAGAGAGCACAGAGCTGAAACCTGACAACCGCCTGGAACCAGAGAGAGCACAGAGCTGAAACCTGACAACCTCCTGGAACCAGAGAGAGCACAGAGCTGAAACCTGACAACCGCCTGGAACCAGAGAGAGCACAGAGCTGAAACCTGACAACCACCTGGAACCAGAGAGAGAGCACAGAGCTGAAACCTGACAACTGCCTGGAACCAGAGAGAGAGCACAGAGCTGAAACCTGACAACCGCCTGGAACCAGAGAGAGCACAGAGCTGAAACCTGACAACTGCCTGGAACCAGAGAGAGAGCACAGAGCTGAAACCTGACAACCGCCTGGAACCAGAGAGAGAGCACAGAGCTGAAACCTGACAACCGCCTGGAACCAGAGAGAGCACAGAGCTGAAACCAGAGAGAGCACAGAGCTGAAACCAGAGAAGCACAGAGCTGAAACCTGACAACCGCCTGGAACCAGAGAGAGAGCACAGAGCTGAAACCTGACAACCGCCTGGAACCAGAGAGAGCACAGAGCTGAAACCTGACAACCGCCTGGAACCAGAGAGAGCACAGAGCTGAAACCTGACAACCTCCTGGAACCAGAGAGAGCACAGAGCTGAAACCTGACAACCGCCTGGAACCAGAGAGAGCACAGAGCTGAAACCTGACAACCGCCTGGAACCAGAGAGAGCACAGAGCTGAAACCTGACAACCGCCTGGAACCAGAGAGAGCACAGAGCTGAAACCTGACAACCGCCTGGAACCAGAGAGAGCACAGAGCTGAAACCTGACAACTGCCTGGAGAGAGCACAGAGCTGAAACCTGACAACCGCCTGGAACCAGAGAGAGAGCACAGAGCTGAAACCTGACAACCGCCTGGAACCAGAGAGAGCACAGAGCTGAAACCTGACAACCTCCTGGAACCAGAGAGAGCACAGAGCTGAAACCTGACCTCCTGGAACCAGAGAGAGCACAGAGCTGGAACAGAACCAGAGAGAGCACAGAGCTGAAACCTGACAACCGCCTGGAACCAGAGAGAGAGCACAGAGCTGAAACCTGACAACCGCCTGGAACCAGAGAGAGCACAGAGCTGAAACCTGACAACCTCCTGGAACCAGAGAGAGCACAGAGCTGAAACCTGACAACCGCCTGGAACCAGAGAGAGCACAGAGCTGAAACCTGACAACCGCCTGGAACCAGAGAGAGCACAGAGCTGAAACCTGACAACCGCCTGGAACCAGAGAGAGCACAGAGCTGAAACCTGACAACCACCTGGAACCAGAGAGAGAGCACAGAGCTGAAACCTGACAACCGCCTGGAACAAGAGAGAGCACAGAGCTGAAACCAGAGAGAGCACAGAGCTGAAACCAGAGAGAGCACAGAGCTGAAACCTGACAACCGCCTGGAACCAGAGAGAGAGCACAGAGCTGAAACCTGACAACTGCCTGGAACCAGAGAGAGCACAGAGCTGAAACCTGACAACCTCCTGGAACCAGAGAGAGCACAGAGCTGAAACCTGACAACCGCCTGGAACCAGAGAGAGAGAGCACAGAGCTGAAACCTGACAACCGCCTGGAACCAGAGAGAGCACAGAGCTGAAACCTGACAACCGCCTGGAACCAGAGAGAGCACAGAGCTGAAACCTGACAACCTCCTGGAACCAGAGAGAGCACAGAGCTGAAACCTGACAACCGCCTGGAACCAGAGAGAGCACAGAGCTGAAACCTGACAAACCTGGAACCAGAGAGAGAGCACAGAGCTGAAACCTGACAACCTGCCTGGAACCAGAGAGAGCACAGAGCTGAAACCTGACAACCAGAGAGAGCACAGAGCTGAAACCTGACAACCGCCTGGAACCAGAGAGAGCACAGAGCTGAAACCTGACAACCGCCTGGAACCAGAGAGAGCACAGAGCTGAAACCTGACAACTGCCTGGAACCAGAGAAAGCACAGAGCTGAAACCTGACAACTGCCTGGAACCAGAGAGAGCACAGAGCTGAAACCTGACAACCTCCTGGAACCAGAGAGAGCACAGAGCTGAAACCTGACAACCACCTGGAACCAGAGAGAGCAGAGAGCAGACCTGACAACCAGAGAGAGCACTGAAACCTGAACCGCCTGGAACCAGAGAGAGAGCACAGAGCTGAAACCTGACAACTGCCTGGAACCAGAGAGAGAGCACAGAGCTGAAACCTGACAACCTCCTGGAACCAGAGAGAGCACAGAGCTGAAACCTGACCGCCTGGAACCAGAGAGAGCACAGAGCTGAAACCTGACAACCACCTGGAACCAGAGAGAGCACAGAGCTGAAACCTGACAACCGCCTGGAACCAGAGAGAGCACAGAGCTGAAACCTGACAACCGCCTGGAACCAGAGAGAGCACAGAGCTGAAACCTGACAACCACCTGGAACCAGAAGCCAGAGCTGAAACCTGACAACCGCCTGGAACCAGAGAGAGCACAGAGCTGAAACCTGACAACCGCCTGAGAGCACAGAGCTGAAACCTGACAACCGCCTGGAACCAGAGAGAGCACAGAGCTGAAACCTGACAACCTCCTGGAACCAGAGAGAGCACAGAGCTGAAACCTGACAACCGCCTGGAACCAGAGAGAGCACAGAGCTGAAACCTGACAACCGCCTGGAACCAGAGAGAGCACAGAGCTGAAACCTGACAACTGCCTGGAACCAGAGAGAGCACAGAGCTGAAACCTGACAACCGCCTGGAACCAGAGAGAGCACAGAGCTGAAACCTGACAACCGCCTGGAACCAGAGAGAGCACAGAGCTGAAACCTGACAACCGCCTGGAACCAGAGAGAGCACAGAGCTGAAACCTGACAACCGCCTGGAACCAGAGAGAGCACAGAGAGCTGAAACCTGACAACCTCCTGGAACCAGAGAGAACACAGAGCTGAAACCTGACAACTGCCTGGAACCAGAGAGAGCACAGAGCTGAAACCTGACAACCTCCTGGAACCAGAGAGAGCACAGAGCTGAAACCTGACAACCGCCTGGAACCAGAGAGAGCACAGAGCTGAAACCTGACAACCGCCTGGAACCAGAGAGAGCACAGAGCTGAAACCTGACAAGCCTGGAACCAGAGAGAGCACAGAGCTGAAACCTGACAACTGCCTGGAACCAGAGAGAGCACAGAGCTGAAACCTGACAACCTCCTGGAACCAGAGAGAGCACAGAGCTGAAACCTGACAACCACCTGGAACCAGAGAGAGCACAGAGCTGAAACCTGACAACTGCCTGGAACCAGAGAGAGCACAGAGCTGAAACCTGACAACCGCCTGGAACCAGAGAGAGAGCACAGAGCTGAAACCTGACAACTGCCTGGAACCAGAGAGAGAGCACAGAGCTGAAACCTGACAACCGCCTGGAACCAGAGAGAGCACAGAGCTGAAACCTGACAACTGCCAGGAACCAGAGAGAGAGAGCACAGAGCTGAAACCTGACCACCGCCTGGAACCAGAGAGAGCACAGAGCTGAAACCTGACAACCGCCTGGAACTAGAGAGAGAGCACAGAGCTGAAACCTGACAACCTCCTGGAACCAGAGAGAGAGAGCACAGAGCTGAAACCTGACAACTGCCTGGAACCAGAGAGAGCACAGAGCTGAAACCTGACAACCTCCTGGAACCAGAGAGAGCACAGAGCTGAAACCTGACAACCGCCTGGAACCAGAGAGAGCACAGAGCTGAAACCTGACAACCGCCTAGAACCAGAGAGAGCACAGAGCTAAAACCTGACAACTGCCTGGAACCAGAGAGCACAGAGCTGAAACCTGACAACTGCCTGGAACCAGAGAGAGCACAGAGCTGAAACCTGACAACCTCCTGGAACCAGAGAGAGCACAGAGCTGAAACCTGACAACCACCTGGAACCAGAGAAGCAGAGAGCTAAGACCTGACAACCAGAGAGAGCACAGAGCTGAAACCTGACAACCGCCTGGAACCAGAGAGAGAGCACAGAGCTGAAACCTGACAACTGCCTGGAACCAGAGAGAGCACAGAGCTGAAACCTGACAACCTCCTGGAACCAGAGAGAGCACAGAGCTGAAACCTGACAACCGCCTGGAACCAGAGAGAGAGAGCACAGAGCTGAAACCTGACAACTGCCTGGAACCAGAGAGAGCACAGAGCTGAAACCTGACAACCGCCTGGAACCAGAGAGAGCACAGAGCTGAAACCTGACAACCGCCTGGAACCAGAGCGAAAGCACAGAGCTGAAACCTGACAACTGCCTGAAACCAGAGAGAGCACAGAGCTGAAACCTGACAACCGCCTGGAACCAGAGAGAGCACAGAGCTGAAACCTGACAACCGCCTGGAACCAGAGAGAGCACCGAGCTGAAACCTGACAACCTCCTGGAACCAGAGAGAGAGCACAGAGCTGAAACCTGACAACCGCCTGGAACCAGAGAGAGCACAGAGCTGAAACCTGACAACCTCCTGGAACCAGAGAGAGCACAGAGCTGAAACCTGACAACCGCCTGGAACCAGAGAGAGCACAGAGCTGAAACCTGACAACTGCCTGGAACCAGAGAGAGCACAGAGCTGAAACCTGACAACTGCCTGGAACCAGAGAAGCACAGAGCTGAAACCTGACAACCGCCTGGAACCAGAGAGAGCACAGAGCTGAAACCTGACAACCGCCTGGAACCAGAGAGAGCACAGAGCTGAAAGAGCTGGAACCAGAAACAGAGCTGAAACCTGACAACCACCTGGAACCAGAGAGAGCACAGAGCTGAAACCTGACAACCGCCTGGAACCAGAGAGAGCACAGAGCTGAAACCTGACAACCACCTGGAACCAGAGAGAGAGCACAGAGCTGAAACCTGACAACCGCCTGGAACCAGAGAGAGCACAGAGCTGGAACCAGAGCTGAAACCAGAGAGAGCACAGAGCTGAAACCTGACAACCGCCTGGAACCAGAGAGAGCACAGAGCTGAAACCTGACAACCGCCTGGAACCAGAGAGAGCACAGAGCTGAAACCTGACAACCTCCTGGAACCAGAGAGAGCACAGAGCTGAAACCTGACAACCGCCTGGAACCAGAGAGAGAGAGCACAGAGCTGAAACCTGACAACCGCCTGGAACCAGAGAGAGCACAGAGCTGAAACCTGACAACCGCCTGGAACCAGAGAGAGCACAGAGCTGAAACCTGACAACCGCCTGGAACCAGAGAGAGCACAGAGCTGAGAAGCACAGAGCTGAAACCTGACAACCGCCTGGAACCAGAGAGAGAGCACAGAGCTGAAACCTGACAACCGCCTGGAACCAGAGAGAGCACAGAGCTGAAACCTGACAACCGCCTGGAACCAGAGAGAGCACAGAGCTGAAACCTGACAACCTCCTGGAACCAGAGAGAGCACAGAGCTGAAACCTGACAACCGCCTGGAACCAGAGAGAGCACAGAGCTGAAACCTGACAACCACCTGGAACCAGAGAGAGAGCACAGAGCTGAAACCTGACAACTGCCTGGAACCAGAGAGAGCACAGAGCTGAAACCTGACAACCGCCTGGAACCAGAGAGAGCACAGAGCTGAAACCTGACAACCGCCTGGAACCAGAGAGAGAGCACAGAGCTGAAACCTGACAACCGCCTGGAACCAGAGAGAGCACAGAGCTGAAACCTGACAACCGCCTGGAACCAGAGCTGAGAGAGAGCACAGAGCTGAAACCAGAGAGAGCACAGAGCTGAAACCTGACAACCGCCTGGAACCAGAGAGAGAGCACAGAGCTGAAACCTGACAACCGCCTGGAACCAGAGAGAGCACAGAGCTGAAACCTGACAACCGCCTGGAACCAGAGAGAGCACAGAGCTGAAACCTGACAACCTCCTGGAACCAGAGAGAGCACAGAGCTGAAACCTGACAACCGCCTGGAACCAGAGAGAGCACAGAGCTGAAACCTGACAACCGCCTGGAACCAGAGAGAGAGCACAGAGCTGAAACCTGACAACTGCCTGGAACCAGAGAGAGCACAGAGCTGAAACCTGACAACCGCCTGGAACCAGAGAGAGCACAGAGCTGAAACCTGACAACTGCCTGGAACCAGAGAGAGAGCACAGAGCTGAAACCTGACAACCGCCTGGAACCAGAGAGAGAGCACAGAGCTGAAACCTGACAACCGCCTGGAACCAGAGAGAGCACAGAGCTGAAACCTGACAACCTCCTGGAACCAGAGAGAGCACAGAGCTGAAACCTGACAACCGCCTGGAACCAGAGAGAGAGCACAGAGCTGAAACCAGAGAGAGCACAGAGCTGAAACCAGAGAGAGCAGAGCTGAAACCTGACAACCGCCTGGAACCAGAGAGAGAGCACAGAGCTGAAACCTGACAACCGCCTGGAACCAGAGAGAGCACAGAGCTGAAACCTGACAACCTCCTGGAACCAGAGAGAGCACAGAGCTGAAACCTGACAACCGCCTGGAACCAGAGAGCACAGAGCTGAAACCTGACAACCGCCTGGAACCAGAGAGAGCACAGAGCTGAAACCTGACAACCGCCTGGAACCAGAGAGAGCACAGAGCTGAAACCTGACAACCACCTGGAACCAGAGAGAGCACAGAGCTGAAACCTGACAACCGCCTGGAACCAGAGAGAGCACAGAGCTGAAACCAGAGAGAGCACAGAGCTGAAACCAGAGAGAGCACAGAGCTGAAACCTGACAACCGCCTGGAACCAGAGAGAGAGCACAGAGCTGAAACCTGACAACTGCCTGGAACCAGAGAGAGCACAGAGCTGAAACCTGACAACCTCCTGGAACCAGAGAGAGCACAGAGCTGAAACCTGACAACCGCCTGGAACCAGAGAGAGAGAGCACAGAGCTGAAACCTGACAACCGCCTGGAACCAGAGAGAGCACAGAGCTGAAACCTGACAACCGCCTGGAACCAGAGAGAGCACAGAGCTGAAACCTGACAACCTCCTGGAACCAGAGAGAGCACAGAGCTGAAACCTGACAACCGCCTGGAACCAGAGAGAGCACCTGAAACCTGACAACCACCTGGAACCAGAGAGAGCACAGAGCTGAAACCTGACAACTGCCTGGAACCAGAGAGAGCACAGAGCTGAAACCTGACAACCAGAGAGAGCACAGAGCTGAAACCTGACAACCGCCTGGAACCAGAGAGAGCACAGAGCTGAAACCTGACAACCGCCTAGAACCAGAGAACACAGAGCTAAAACCTGACAACTGCCTGGAACCAGAGCACAGAGCTGAAACCTGACAACTGCCTGGAACCAGAGAGAGCACAGAGCTGAAACCTGACAACCTCCTGGAACCAGAGAGAGCACAGAGCTGAAACCTGACAACCACCTGGAACCAGAGAGAGCAGAGAGCTAAGACCTGACAACCAGAGAGAGCACAGAGCTGAAACCTGACAACCGCCTGGAACCAGAGAGAGAGCACAGAGCTGAAACCTGACAACTGCCTGGAACCAGAGAGAGCACAGAGCTGAAACCTGACAACCTCCTGGAACCAGAGAGAGCACAGAGCTGAAACCTGACAACCGCCTGGAACCAGAGAGAGAGCACAGAGCTGAAACCTGACAACTGCCTGGAACCAGAGAGAGCACAGAGCTGAAACCTGACAACCGCCTGGAACCAGAGAGAGCACAGAGCTGAAACCTGACAACCGCCTGGAACCAGAGAGAGAGCACAGAGCTGAAACCTGACAACCTGCCTGGAACCAGAGAGAGCACAGAGCTGAAACCTGACAACCTCCTGGAACCAGAGAGAGCACAGAGCTGAAACCTGACAACCTCCTGGAACCAGAGAGAGCACAGAGCTGAAACCTGACAACCGCCTGGAACCAGAGAGAGAGCACAGAGCTGAAACCTGACAACCGCCTGGAACCAGAGAGAGCACAGAGCTGAAACCTGACAACCTCCTGGAACCAGAGAGAGCACAGAGCTGAAACCTGACAACCGCCTGGAACCAGAGAGAGCACAGAGCTGAAACCTGACAACCTGGAACCAGGAACCAGAGAAACCTGACAACTGCCTGGAACCAGAGAGAGCACAGAGCTGAAACCTGACAACCTCCTGGAACCAGAGAGAGCACAGAGCTGAAACCTGACAACCGCCTGGAACCAGAGAGAGCACAGAGCTGAAACCTGACAACCGCCTGGAACCAGAGAGAGCACAGAGCTGAAACCTGACAACCACCTGGAACCAGAGAGAGAGCACAGAGCTGAAACCTGACAACTGCCTGGAACCAGAGAGAGAGAGCACAGAGCTGAAACCTGACAACCACCTGGAACCAGAGAGAGAGCACAGAGCTGAAACCTGACAACCGCCTGGAACCAGAGAGAGCACAGAGCTGAAACCAGAGAGAGCACAGAGCTGAAACCAGAGAGAGCACAGAGCTGAAACCTGACAACCGCCTGGAACCAGAGAGAGAGCACAGAGCTGAAACCTGACAACCGCCTGGAACCAGAGAGAGCACAGAGCTGAAACCTGACAACCTCCTGGAACCAGAGAGAGCACAGAGCTGAAACCTGACAACCGCCTGGAACCAGAGAGAGAGAGCACAGAGCTGAAACCTGACAACCGCCTGGAACCAGAGAGAGCACAGAGCTGAAACCTGACAACCGCCTGGAACCAGAGAGAGCACAGAGCTGAAACCTGACAACCGCCTGGAACCAGAGAGAGCACAGAGCTGAAACCAGAGAGACACAGAGCTGAAACCCAAGAGAGAGCACAGAGCTGAAACCTGACAACCGCCTGGAACCAGAGAGAGCACAGAGCTGAAACCTGACAACCGCCTGGAACCAGAGAGAGCACAGAGCTGAAACCTGACAACCGCCTGGAACCAGAGAGAGCACAGAGCTGAAACCTGACAACCGCCTGGAACCAGAGAGAGCACAGAGCTGAAACCTGACAACCGCCTGGAACCAGAGAGAGAGCACAGAGCTGAAACCTGACAACCGCCTGGAACCAGAGAGAGCACAGAGCTGAAACCTGACAACCGCCTGGAACCAGAGAGAGCACAGAGCTGAAACCTGACAACCGCCTGGAACCAGAGAGAGCACAGAGCTGAAACCTGACAACCACCTGGAACCAGAGAGAGAGCACAGAGCTGAAACCTGACAACCGCCTGGAACCAGAGAGAGCACAGAGCTGAAACCAGAGAGAGCACAGAGCTGAAACCAGAGAGAGCACAGAGCTGAAACCTGACAACCGCCTGGAACCAGAGAGAGAGCACAGAGCTGAAACCTGACAACTGCCTGGAACCAGAGAGAGCACAGAGCTGAAACCTGACAACCTCCTGGAACCAGAGAGAGCACAGAGCTGAAACCTGACAACCGCCTGGAACCAGAGAGAGAGCACAGAGCTGAAACCTGACAACCGCCTGGAACCAGAGAGAGCACAGAGCTGAAACCTGACAACCGCCTGGAACCAGAGAGAGCACAGAGCTGAAACCTGACAACCTCCTGGAACCAGAGAGAGCACAGAGCTGAAACCTGACAACCTGGAACCAGAGAGAGCACAGAGCTGAAACCTGAACCACCTGGAACCAGAGAGAGAGCACAGAGCTGAAACCTGACAACTGCCTGGAACCAGAGAGAGCACAGAGCTGAAACCTGACAACCGCCTGGAACCAGAGAGAGCACAGAGCTGAAACCTGACAACCGCCTGGAACCAGAGAGAGCACAGAGCTGAAACCTGACAACCGCCAGAACCAGAGAGAGCACAGAGCTGAAACCTGACAACTGCCTGGAACCAGAGAGAGCACAGAGCTGAAACCTGACAACTGCCTGGAACCAGAGAGAGCACAGAGCTGAAACCTGACAACCTCCTGGAACCAGAGAGAGCACAGAGCTGAAACCTGACAACCACCTGGAACCAGAGAGAGAGAGCACAGAGCTGAAACCTGACAACCGCCTGGAACCAGAGAGAGCACAGAGCTGAAACCTGACAACCGCCTGGAACCAGAGAGAGCACAGAGCTGAAACCTGACAACCCTGGAACCAGAGAAGCACAGAGCTGAAACCTGACAACCGCCTGGAACCAGAGAGAGCACAGAGCTGCTGACAACTGCCTGGAACCAAAGAGCACAGAGCTGAAACCTGACAACCGCCTGGAACCAGAGAGAGCACAGAGCTGAAACCTGACAACCGCCTGGAACCAGAGAGAGCACAGAGCTGAAACCTGACAACTGCCTGGAACCAGAGAGAGCACAGAGCTGAAACCTGACAACCTCCTGGAACCAGAGAGAGCACAGAGAAACCTGAAACCTCCTGGAACCAGAGAGAGCACAGAGCTGCCTGGAACCAGAGAGAGCACAGAGCTGAAACCTGACAACCTCCTGGAACCAGAGAGAGCACAGAGCTGAAACCTGACAACCTCCTGGAACCAGAGAGAGCACAGAGCTGAAACCTGACAACCGCCTGGAACCAGAGAGAGCACAGAGCTGAAACCTGAAACTGCCTGGAACCAGAGAGAGCACAGAGCTGAAACCTGACAACTGCCTGGAACCAGAGAGAGCACAGAGCTGAAACCTGACAACCTCCTGGAACCAGAGAGAGCACAGAGCTGAAACCTGACAACCGCCTGGAACCAGAGAGAGCACAGAGCTGAAACCTGACAACCGCCTGGAACCAGAGAGAGCACAGAGCTGAAACCTGACAACCACCTGGAACCAGAGAGAGCACAGAGCTGAAACCTGACAACCGCCTGGAACAGAGAGAGCACAGAGCTGAAACCTGACAACCACCTGGAACCAGAGAGAGCACAGAGCTGAAACCTGACAACCGCCTGGAACCAGGAAGCACAGAGCTGAAACCAGAGAGAGCACAGAGCTGAAACCAGAGAGAGCACAGAGCTGAAACCTGACAACCGCCTGGAACCAGAGAGAGAGCACAGAGCTGAAACCTGACAACCGCCTGGAACCAGAGAGAGCACAGAGCTGAAACCTGACAACCGCCTGGAACCAGAGAGAGCACAGAGCTGAAACCTGACAACCGCCTGGAACCAGAGAGAGCACAGAGCTGAAACCTGACAACCGCCTGGAACCAGAGAGAGCACAGAGCTGAAACCTGACACCACCTGGAACCAGAGAGAGAGCACAGAGCTGAAACCTGACAACCGCCTGGAACCAGAGAGAGCACAGAGCTGAAACCAGAGAGAGCACAGAGCTGAAACCTGACAACCGCCTGGAACCAGAGAGAGAGCACAGAGCTGAAACCTGACAACCGCCTGGAACCAGAGAGAGCACAGAGCTGAAACCTGACAACCGCCTGGAACCAGAGAGAGCACAGAGCTGAAACCTGACAACCTCCTGGAACCAGAGAGAGCACAGAGCTGAAACCTGACAACCGCCTGGAACCAGAGAGCACAGAGCTGAAAGACAACCACCTGGAACAGAGCTGAAACAGAGCTGAAACCTGACAACTGCCTGGAACCAGAGAGAGAGCACAGAGCTGAAACCTGACAACCGCCTGGAACCAGAGAGAGCACAGAGCTGAAACCTGACAACTGCCTGGAACCAGAGAGAGCACAGAGCTGAAACCTGACAACCGCCTGGAACCAGAGAGAGCACAGAGCTGAAACCTGACAACCGCCTGGAACCAGAGAGAGCACAGAGCTGAAACCAGAGAGAGCACAGAGCTGAAACCAGAGAGAGCACAGAGCTGAAACCTGACAACCGCCTGGAACCAGAGAGAGAGCACAGAGCTGAAACCTGACAACCGCCTGGAACCAGAGAGAGCACAGAGCTGAAACCAGCCTGGAACCAGAGAGAGCACAGAGCTGAAACCTGACAACCGCCTGGAACCAGAGAGAGCACAGAGCTGAAACCTGACAACCGCCTGGAACACAGAGCTGAAACCTGACAACCGCCTGGAACCAGAGAGAGCACAGAGCTGAAACCTGACAACTGCCTGGAACCAGAGAGAGCACAGAGCTGAAACCTGACAACCGCCTGGAACCAGAGAGAGCACAGAGCTGAAACCTGACAACCGCCTGGAACCAGAGAGAGCACAGAGCTGAAACCTGACAACCGCCTGGAACCAGAGAGAGCACAGAGCTGAAACCTGACAACCGCCTGGAACCAGAGAGAGCACAGAGCTGAAACCTGACAACCTCCTGGAACCAGAGAGAGCACAGAGCTGAAACCTGACAACCGCCTGGAACCAGAGAGAGCACAGAGCTGAAACCAGAGAGAGCACAGAGCTGAAACCAGAGAGAGCACAGAGCTGAAACCTGACAACCGCCTGGAACCAGAGAGAGAGCACAGAGCTGAAACCTGACAACCGCCTGGAACCAGAGAGAGCACAGAGCTGAAACCTGACAACCTCCTGGAACCAGAGAGAGCACAGAGCTGAAACCTGACAACCGCCTGGAACCAGAGAGAGAGCACAGAGCTGAAACCTGACAACCGCCTGGAACCAGAGAGAGCACAGAGCTGAAACCTGACAACCTGGAACCAGAGAGAGCACAGAGCTGAAACCTGACAACCACCTGGAACCAGAGAGAGCACAGAGCTGAAACCTGACAACCACCTGGAACCAGAGAGAGAGCACAGAGCTGAAACCTGACAACCGCCTGGAACCAGAGAGAGCACAGAGCTGAAACCTGACAACTGCCTGGAACCAGAGAGAGCACAGAGCTGAAACCTGACAACCTCCTGGAACCAGAGAGAGCACAGAGCTGAAACCTGACAACCGCCTGGAACCAGAGAGAGCACAGAGCTGAAACCTGACAACCGCCTGGAACCAGAGAGAGCACAGAGCTGAAACCTGACAACCGCCTGGAACCAGAGAGAGCACAGAGCTGAAACCTGACAACCTCCTGGAACCAGAGAGAGCACAGAGCTGAAACCTGACAACCGCCTGGAACCAGAGAGAGCACAGAGCTGAAACCTGACAACCACCTGGAACCAGAGAGAAAGCACAGAGCTGAAACCTGACAACTGCCTGGAACCAGAGAGAGAGCACAGAGCTGAAACCTGACAACCGCCTGGAACCAGAGAGAGCACAGAGCTGAAACCTGACAACCGCCTGGAACCAGAGAGAGCACAGAGCTGAAACCTGACAACCGCCTGGAACCAGAGAGAGAGCACAGAGCTGAAACCTGACAACCTCCTGGAACCAGAGAGAGAGAGCACAGAGCTGAAACCTGACAACTGCCTGGAACCAGAGAGAGCACAGAGCTGAAACCTGACAACCTCCTGGAACCAGAGAGAGCACAGAGCTGAAACCTGAACCAGAGAGAGCCAGAGCTGAAACCAGAACCAGAGAGAGCACAGAGCTAAAACCTGACAACCGCCTGGAACCAGATCGAAAGCACAGAGCTGAAACCTGACAACTGCCTGAAACCAGAGAGAGCACAGAGCTGAAACCTGACAACCTCCTGGAACCAGAGAGAGCACAGAGCTGAAACCTGACAACCACCTGGAACCAGAGAGAGCAGAGAGCTAAGACCTGACAACCAGAGAGAGCACAGAGATGAAACCTGACTACCGCCTGGAACCAGAGAGAGAGCACAGAGCTGAAACCTGACAACTGCCTGGAACCAGAGAGAGAGCACAGAGCTGAAACCTGACAACCTCCTGGAACCAGAGAGAGCACAGAGCTGAAACCTGACAACCGCCTGGAACCAGAGAGAGAGAGCACAGAGCTGAAACCTGACAACTGCCTGGAACCAGAGAGAGCACAGAGCTGAAACCTGACAACCGCCTGGAACCAGAGAGAGCACAGAGCTGAAACCTGACAACCGCCTGGAACCAGAGAGAGCACAGAGCTGAAACCTGACAACCGCCTGGAACCAGAGAGAGAGCACAGAGCTGAAACCTGACAACCGCCTGGAACCAGAGAGAGAGCACAGAGCTGAAACCTGACAACCGCCTGGAACCAGAGAGAGCACAGAGCTGAAACCTGACAACCTCCTGGAACCAGAGAGAGCACAGAGCTGAAACCTGACAACCGCCTGGAACCAGAGAGAGAGAGCACAGAGCTGAAACCTGACAACCGCCTGGAACCAGAGAGAGCACAGAGCTGAAACCTGACAACCGCCTGGAACTAGAGAGAGAGCACAGAGCTGAAACCAGAGAGAGCACAGAGCTGAAACCTGACAACCGCCTGGAACCAGAGAGAGCACAGAGCTGAAACCAGAGAGAGCACAGAGCTGGAACCAGAACCAGAGAGAGCACAGAGCTGAAACCTGACAACCGCCTGGAACCAGAGAGAGCACAGAGCTGAAACCTGACAACCTCCTGGAACCAGAGAGAGCACAGAGCTGAAACCTGACAACCGCCTGGAACCAGAGAGAGCACAGAGCTGAAACCGCCTGACAGAGCTGAAACCTGGAACCAGAGAGAGCACAGAGCTGAAACCTGAGAGACACAGCCTGGAACCAGAGAGAGCACAGAGCTGAAACCTGACAACCGCCTGGAACCAGAGAGAGAGCACAGAGCTGAAACCTGACAACCGCCTGGAACCAGAGAGAGCACAGAGCTGAAACCTGACAACCGCCTGGAACCAGAGAGAGCACAGAGCTGAAACCTGACAACCGCCTGGAACCAGAGAGAGCACAGAGCTGAAACCAGAGAGCACAGAGCTGAAACCTGAACCAGACCAGAGAGCACAGAGCTGAAACCTGACAACCGCCTGGAACCAGAGAGAGCACAGAGCTGAAACCTGACAACCTCCTGGAACCAGAGAGAGCACAGAGCTGAAACCTGACAACCGCCTGGAACCAGAGAGAAGCACAGAGCTGAAACCTGACAACCGCCTGGAACCAGAGAGAGCACAGAGCTGAAACCTGACAACCACCTGGAACCAGAGAGAGCACAGAGCTGAAACCTGACAACCGCCTGGAACCAGAGAGAGCACAGAGCTGAAACCTGACAACAGCCTGAAACCAGAGAGAGCACAGAGCTGAAACCTGACAACCGCCTGGAACCAGAGAGAGCACAGAGCTGAAACCTGACAACCGCCTGGAACCAGAGAGAGCACAGAGCTGAAACCTGACAACCGCCTGGAACCAGAGAGAGCACAGAGCTGAAACCTGACAACCACCTGGAACCAGAGAGAGCACAGAGCTGAAACCTGACAACTGCCTGGAACCAGAGAGAGAGCACAGAGCTGAAACCTGACAACCGCCTGGAACCAGAGAGATTACAGAGCTGAAACCTGACAACTGCCAGGAACCAGAGAGAGAGCACAGAGCTGAAACCTGACCACCGCCTGGAACCAGAGAGAGAGATCACAGAGCTGAAACCTGACAACCGCCTGGAACCAGAGAGAGCACAGAGCTGAAACCTGACAACCTCCTGGAACCAGAGAGAGCACAGAGCTGAAACCTGACAACCTCCTGGAACCAGAGAGAGCACAGAGCTGAAACCTGACAACCGCCTGGAACCAGAGAGAGAGAGCACAGAGCTGAAACCTGACAACTGCCTGGAACCAGAGAGAGCACAGAGCTGAAACCTGACAACCTCCTGGAACCAGAGAGAGCACAGAGCTGAAACCTGACAACCGCCTGGAACCAGAGAGAGAGCACAGAGCTGAAACCTGACAAGCCTGAGAGCACCTGAAACCTGACAACTGCCTGGAACCAGAGAGAGCACAGAGCTGAAACCTGACAACCGCCTGGAACCAGAGAGAGCACAGAGCTGAAACCTGACAACCGCCTGGAACCAGAGAGAGCACAGAGCTGAAACCTGACAACCTCCTGGAACCAGAGAGAGCACAGAGCTGAAACCTGACAACCGCCTGGAACCAGAGAGAGAGCACAGAGCTGAAACCTGACAACTGCCTGGAACCAGAGAGAGAGCACAGAGCTGAAACCTGACAACCGCCTGGAACCAGAGAGAGCACAGAGCTGAAACCTGACAACTGCCAGGAACCAGAGAGAGAGCACAGAGCTGAAACCTGACAACCGCCTGGAACCAGAGAGAGCACAGAGCTGAAACCTGACAACCGCCTGGAACCAGAGAGAGCACAGAGCTGAAACCTGACAACCTCCTGGAACCAGAGAGAGCACAGAGCTGAAACCTGACAACCTCCTGGAACCAGAGAGAGCACAGAGCTGAAACCTGACAACCGCCTGGAACCAGAGAGAGAGCACAGAGCTGAAACCTGACAACTGCCTGGAACCAGAGAGAGCACAGAGCTGAAACCTGACAACCTCCTGGAACCAGAGAGAGCACAGAGCTGAAACCTGACAACCGCCTGGAACCAGAGAGAGAGAGCACAGAGCTGAAACCTGACAACTGCCTGGAACCAGAGAGAGCACAGAGCTGAAACCTGACAACTGCCTGGAACCAGAGAGAGCACAGAGCTGAAACCTGACAACCGCCTGGAACCAGAGAGAGCACAGAGCTGAAACCTGACAACCGCCTGGAACCAGAGAGAGCACAGAGCTGAAACCTGACAACCGCCTGGAACCAGAGAGAGCACAGAGCTGAAACCTGACAACCACCTGGAACCAGAGAGAGAGTACAGAGCTGAAACCGGACAACCGCCTGGAACAAGAGAGAGCACAGAGCTGAAACCTGACAACCACCTGGAACCAGAGAGAGAGTACAGAGCTGAAACCTGACAACCGCCTGGAACCAGAGAGAGCACAGAGCTGAAACCAGAGAACACAGAGCTGAAACCAGAGAGAGCACAGAGCTGAAACCTGACAACCGCCTGGAACCAGAGAGAGAGCACAGAGCTGAAACCTGACAACCGCCTGGAACCAGAGAGAGCACAGAGCTGAAACCTGACAACCTCCTGGAACCAGAGAGAGCACAGAGCTGAAACCTGACAACTGCCTGGAACCAGAGAGAGAGAGCACAGAGCTGAAACCTGACAACCGCCTGGAACCAGAGAGAGCACAGAGCTGAAACCTGACAACCGCCTGGAACCAGAGAGAGCACAGAGCTGAAACCTGACAACCTCCTGGAACCAGAGAGAGCACAGAGCTGAAACCTGACAACCGCCTGGAACCAGAGAGAGCACAGAGCTGAAACCTGACAACCACCTGGAACCAGAGAGAGAGCACAGAGCTGAAACCTGACAACTGCCTGGAACCAGAGAGAGAGCACAGAGCTGAAACCTGACAACCGCCTGGAACCAGAGAGAGCACAGAGCTGAAACCTGACAACTGCCAGGAACCAGAGAGAGCACAGAGCTGAAACCTGACCACCGCCTGGAACCAGAGAGAGCACAGAGCTGAAACCTGACAACCGCCTGGAACCAGAGAGAGCACAGAGCTGAAACCTGACAACCTCCTGGAACCAGAGAGAGCACAGAGCTGAAACCTGACAACCTCCTGGAACCAGAGAGAGCACAGAGCTGAAACCTGACAACCGCCTGGAACCAGAGAGAGAGCACAGAGCTGAAACCTGACAACTGCCTGGAACCAGAGAGAGCACAGAGCTGAAACCTGACAACCTCCTGGAACCAGAGAGAGCACAGAGCTGAAACCTGACAACCGCCTGGAACCAGAGAGAGCACAGAGCTGAAACCTGACAACCACCTGGAACCAGAGAGAGCACAGAGCTGAAACCTGACAACCGCCTGGAACCAGAGAGAGCTGAAACCTGCACAGAGCTGAAACCTGACAACCTGCCTGGAACCAGAGAGAGCACAGAGCTGAAACCTGACAACCGCCTGGAACCAGAGAGAACACAGAGCTGAAACCTGACAACCTCCTGGAACCAGAGAGAGCACAGAGCTGAAACCTGACAACCGCCTGGAACCAGAGAGAGAGCACAGAGCTGAAACCTGACAACCGCCTGGAACCAGAGAGAGCACAGAGCTGAAACCTGACAACCTCCTGGAACCAGAGAGAGCACAGAGCTGAAACCTGACAACCGCCTGGAACCAGAGAGAGCACAGAGCTGAAACCTGACAACCACCTGGAACCAGAGAGAGCACAGAGCTGAAACCTGACAACCGCCTGGAACCAGAGCACAGAGCTGACAGAGAGAGCACAGAGCTGAAACCTGACAACCGCCTGGAACCAGAGAGAGCACAGAGCTGAAACCTGACAACCGCCTGGAACCAGAGAGAGCACAGAGCTGAAACCTGACAACCGCCTGGAACCAGAGAGAGCACAGAGCTGAAACCTGACAACCGCCTGGAACCAGAGAGAGCACAGAGCTGAAACCTGACAACCGCCTGGAACCAGAGAGAGAGCACAGAGCTGAAACCTGACAACCGCCTGGAACCAGAGAGAGCACAGAGCTGAAACCTGACAACCTCCTGGAACCAGAGAGAGCACAGAGCTGAAACCTGACAACCTCCTGGAACCAGAGAGAGCACAGAGCTGAAACCTGACAACCGCCTGGAACCAGAGAGAGAGCACAGAGCTGAAACCTGACAACCGCCTGGAACCAGAGAGAGCACAGAGCTGAAACCTGACAACCGCCTGGAACCAGAGAGAGCACAGAGCTGAAACCTGACAACCGCCTGGAACCAGAGAGAGCACAGAGCTGAAACCTGACAACTGCCTGGAACCAGAGAAAGCACAGAGCTGAAACCTGACAACCACCTGGAACCAGAGAGAGCACAGAGCTGAAACCTGAACCGCCTGGAACCAGAGAGAGCACAGAGCTGAAACCTGAACCAGAACCAGAGAGAGCACAGAGCTGAAACCTGACAACCTCCTGGAACCAGAGAGAGCACAGAGCTGAAACCTGACAACCGCCTGGAACCAGAGAGAGAGAGCACAGAGCTGAAACCTGACAACCGCCTGGAACCAGAGAGAGCACAGAGCTGAAACCTGACAACCGCCTGGAACCAGAGAGAGCACAGAGCTGAAAGAGCACAGAGCTGAAACCTGACAACCGCCTGGAACCAGAGAGAGCACAGAGCTGAAACCTGACAACTGCCTGGAACCAGAGAAAGCACAGAGCTGAAACCTGACAACCACCTGGAACCAGAGAGAGAGCACAGAGCTGAAACCTGACAACCGCCTGGAACCAGAGAGAGCACAGAGCTGAAACCTGACAACCACCTGGAACCAGAGAGAGCACAGAGCTGAAACCTGACAACCTCCTGGAACCAGAGAGAGCACAGAGCTGAAACCTGACAACCGCCTGGAACCAGAGAGAGAGCACAGAGCTGAAACCTGACAACTGCCTGGAACCAGAGAGAGCACAGAGCTGAAACCTGACAACCTCCTGGAACCAGAGAGAGCACAGAGCTGAAACCTGACAACCTCCTGGAACCAGAGAGAGAGCACAGAGCTGAAACCTGACAACCTCCTGGAACCAGAGAGAGCACAGAGCTGAAACCTGACAACTACCTGGAACCAGAGAGAGCACAGAGCTAAAACCTGACAACCAGAGAGAGCACAGAGCTGAAACCTGACAACCACCTGGAACCAGAGAAAGAGCACAGAACCGAAATGATGTGCAATCCTGCTGCAATGCATGCCACTTTCCAGATGGGGATGAATGATTCCCAGTTTTAGTGAGACTGAATGAACCGTGAGAATGGACTTACTATGCTTCTCCTCTGTTCAGTATCCATGGAGTGGCGGGCGGCCAAATACAGGATACGTTTTTAAAAACATTTATTTAACTAGGCAAGTCAGTTAAGAACAAATTCTTATTTTCATTGATGGCCTAGGAACAGTGGGTTAAAACTGCCTTGGAACGACAGATTTTACCTTGTCAGCTCGGGGATTCGATCTTGCAACCTTTCGGGTTACTAGTCCAACGCTCTAACCAGGCACCTGCCGCCCCAGCGTGGCAGTCAGGCCAGTGGCAATGCCAAATGGAACCAGAGAAGAGCACAGAGCCTGAAACCTGAGGGCGAACAGACTGTTCTGTTTGAATTCTCTGTTGGCCTTATCTTGTAAACATATGGTTGGTTTTGTGTTGTATGATGCCCTGAGTTCTTTATATAAAGAATCACGTTTGAAACAAAAACCTTGTCTCTGTCCTGGCTTGAGACTTTAAAACCAGTTTTTGACAGTACCTGTACATTACATTAGAGCTGAAACCATGGACATAAAATATTGCAGTCTGTAGAACCAGAGTAACCTGACTTTAAAAAAGCAGATTTTGGAGTCTTAAGCAGAGCTGAATTGACCTGAAAGTGACAACCGCACTCACCTTTTGACATTGCGCCAGCTTTGTGGCATCTGTAGTAATGGTGATGGAGAATGTGTAAACCCAGGGCTGTGCAACGGATCATGTTCCTGCTGGAGGTGGAGGGAAGTGGGCTGAAGCGCCAGCCTGGAACCAGGGACACACAAGTCATTTCTCCAAATCTGCCACCTGCCAACCAGAAATGGAGCACGTTGACAAACTGCAGGTGGTTCGATGCTTTCTGCTGATACTTTACCATGCTGGTTGACTACCTCAACCCATGCAGTGTTAACGTTGGCTTAACGTTTGAGTTAGTTAGGAAATGAAACGTTTAACTGAAAAAGGTCCATGGGAGAGAGCTTCAATGATTAAAAGACAGATTTGATAAAGCATGTAAATATATGGTATACTGCAATATGCTTGATGGGAAACGTTTAAGCTAGTGGTGTATCCAGAGGGGACGGAACTGTTTACAAACTAATAACCACCATTTCACCGTCAAGCTTCTCTTCAAACTAATAACCACCATTTCACCTTCAAACTTCTCTTCAAACTAATAACCACCATTTCACCGTCAAGCTTCTCTTCAAACTAATAACCATCATTTCACCCTCAATCTTCTCTTCAAACTAATAACCACCATTTCACCCTCAATCTTCTCTTCAAACTAATAACCACCATTTCACCCTCAAGCTTCTCTTCAAACTAATAACCACCATTTCACCGTCAAGCTTCTCTTCAAACTAATAACCACCATTTCACCGTCAAGCTTCTCTTCAAACTAATAACCACCATTTCACCCTCAAGCTTCTCTTCAAACTAATAACCACCATTTCACCTTCAAGCTTCTCTTCAAACTAATAACCATCATTTCACCGTCAAGCTTCTCTTCAAACTAATAACCACCATTTCACCTTCAAGCTTCTCTTCAAACTAATTACCACCATTTCACCCTCAAGCTTCTCTTCAAACTAATAACCACCATTTCACCTTCAAGCTTCTCTTCAAACTAATAACCACCATTTCACCCTCAAGCTTCTCTTCAAACTGAAACCATTTGAGCTTCTCTTCAAACTAATAACCATCATTTCACCGTCAAGCTTCTCTTCAAACTAATAACCACCATTTCACCTTCAAGCTTCTCTTCAAACTAATTACCACCATTTCACCCTCAAGCTTCTCTTCAAACTAATAACCACCATTTCACCTTCAAGCTTCTCTTCAAACTAATTACCACCATTTCACCGTCAAGCTTCTCTTCAAACTAATAACCACCATTTCACTATCAAGCTTCTCTTCAAACTGGTAGTCTCTCTCTAGAAGGATCAGTAGCCTCCCTCTAGAATGATTAGTAGCCTCTCTAGAAGGATTAGTAGCCTCCCTCTTGAATAGTAGCCTCGCTCTAGAAGGATTAGTAGCCTCCCTCTAGAAGCATCAGTAGCCTCTCTTTAGAATGATTAGTAGCCTCTCTAGAAGGATCAGTAGCCTCTCTAGAAGGATCAGTAGCCTCTCTCTAGAAGGATCAGTAGCCTCTCTCTAGAAGGATCAGTAGCCTCTCTCTAGAATGATTAGTAGCCTCTCTAGAAGGATCAGTAGCCTCTCTCTAGAAGGATCAGTAGCCTCTCTCTAGAAGCATCAGTAGCCTCTCTCTAGAAGCATCACGGTCAGTAGGTTGACAGGAGACAACAGCTCCATCTGATATTGGGGAAGTACTGACCGAACTTAGACTTTTGCAGTTTGTGTGTGTGCGTGTGCGTGTGTGTGTGTGTGCGCGTGTGTCTCCGCCTGGAACCAGAGAGAGCACAGAGCCTGAAACCTGACAACCGCCTAGAACCAGAGAGAGCACAGAGCTGAAACCTGACAACTGCCTGGAACCAGATCGAAAGCACAGAGCTGAAACCTGACAACTGCCTGGAACCAGAGAGAGCACAGAGCTGAAACCTGACAACCTCCTGGAACCAGAGAGAGCACAGAGCTGAAACCTGACAACCACCTGGAACCAGAGAGAGCACAGAGCTAAAATCCTGACAACCTCCTGGAACCAGAGAGAGCACAGAGCTGAAACCTGACAACCGCCTGGAACCAGAGAGAGAGAGAGCACAGAGCTGAAACCTGACAACCGCCTGGAACCAGAGAGAGCACAGAGCTGAAACCTGACAATCGCCTGGAACCAGAGAGAGCACAGAGCTGAAACCTGACAACCGCCTAGAACCAGAGAGAGCACAGAGCTGAAACCTGACAACTGCCTGGAACCAGATCGAAAGCACAGAGCTGAAACCTGACAACTGCATGGAACCAGAGAGAGCACAGAGCTGAAACCTGACAACCTCCTGGAACCAGAGAGAGCACAGAGCTGAAACCTGACAACCTCCTGGAACCAGAGAGAGCACAGAGCTGAAACCTGACAACCACCTGGAACCAGAGAGAGCACAGAGCTAAAACCTGACAACCAGAGAGAGCACAGAGCTGAAACCTGACAACCACCTGGAACCAGAGAAAGAGCACAGAACCGAAATGATGTGCTATGACGCAGAGATCCTGCTGCAATGCATGCCACTTTCCAGATGGGGATGAATGATTCCCAGTTTTAGTGAGACTGAATGATACCGTGAGAATGGCCTACTCCTTACTATGCTTCTCCTCTGTTCAGTATCCATGGAAGTGGCGGGCGGCCAAATACAGGATACGTTTTTTAAAAAACATTTATTTAACTAGGCAAGTCAGTTAAGAACAAATTCTTATTTTCATTGATGGCCTAGGAACAGTGGGTTAAAACTGCCTTGTTCAGGGGCAGAACGACAGATTTTTACCTTGTCAGCTCGGGGATTCGATCTTGCAACCTTTCGGGTTACTAGTCCAACGCTCTAACCATTAGGCTACCTGCCGCCCCATATGCGTGGCAGTCAGGCGGCAGTGGCAATGCCCAAATGGACCGAGAACGCAACAGAGCCACGAATACACTATGCCGCATACCAGGGCGAACAGACTGTTCTGTTTGAATTCTCTGTTGGCCTTATCTTGTAAACATATGGTTGGTTTTGTGTTGTATGATGCCCTGAAGTTCTTTATATAAAGAATCACGTTTGAAACAAAAACCTTGTCTCTGTCCTGGCTTGAGACTTTAAAACCAGTTTTTGACATGTACCTGTACATTACATTATATTCTTCACAAATCTATACATGGACATAAAATATTGCAGTCAGTATTTTATGTAGTATGCCACGAGTAACCTGACTTTAAAAAAAGCAGATTTTGGAGTCTTAAGCAGAATGTAAGAATTGACCTGAAAGTAAAGAAGACAACCGCACTCACCTTTTGACATTGCGCCAGCTTTGTGGCATCTGTAGTAATGGTGATGGAGAATGTGTAAACCCAGGGCTGTGCACACGGATCATGTTCCTGCTGGAGGTGGAGGGAAG